>NW_026571515.1:37688910-37741410 GCF_026225935.1 Boleophthalmus pectinirostris | reverse complement strand
GATGTAGGGAGAACGGACGGACTGAGTGAAAAAGAGAAGGGAGGGAACACAGAGAAGAGCGAGGGAGAGAGTAAGAGGTAATGAGAGCAGATGGAGAGAGGTATGTAGAGAGAGGTGTGAGAGAAAGAAGGAGGAAACAGGAGAGAAGAGAAAAGATAAGGAGGGATGTTGGAAGTGAGGAAGAGATGAAGATGGAGAAAGGAAAAGGAGAGAATGATGTAGAGAGAAAGGGAAAGAGAGTGAAAAAGGGGAGGGGGTGCACAAAGGAGAAAAAGGAAATAAGAGAGGGATGGATGGAGAGGGCAAAGAGAAAGAGGGAGTTTTAAGAGCTTCTGAAGTAAAGGATTCACATTTGGGTTTTCACTAAAGCAGAAGATTAGAATGATCAGTCATCTGAAGTGGAGGCTGCACACACAGAGTGGACTGTACTGATAATAGTTTGAAATAGCCAGCGGACATTGTGAACTAACAAAGTTCTCCGAAGTTTTATGTCAAACTTGACTTGTTTTGGGATATTTTAATGCACTCTGGTTCACTTGTTACTGTCATAAAAAATTTGATTGATTGGTTGAAACTTCATTGTTTAAAGGTCCTACAGTAAGCATAATGGACTCTTGTGAGCTGTAAGTCAGGTTACAATGTTGTTACCTCCTCAAAAACAGACCTGGAGTTATTAGTGATGGGCAAATGAGACGGAGCTCCGGAGCACGTCTTGTTCTTTCTGAAACAAACTGCTCTGAAGCACTGCCTCGGAGCTCGTCTTGCAGCAGCCGCTCACGTGACCAAAGTGTGGAAGTGTCGGTCCCTCCCCCTACTGCTTCGCTCTGCGTGTCAATCGCTTCAGTGTATCGAAGCGTTTCATTGGCTCAGTGAATGTTCTGCTCTGCGATTGGTTCAGAGTGCTTCAGAGTGTTCAGTGCACTTCCGTGGTTTGACAAGCGCTAAACTGCTACAGTATAAAAGATGCACCAATATTTCTTAAAAATGTTGGGTAGTGAGGAGTATTGTGTGACGTTAGTGGTGATTTTGGTGACTTTTGGCGACTTCTGGAATTTGTTTCATTTTCGATGGCATCTACAAGTGGAAAAAAGCGATCCATGGTTTGGAATCACTTTGATCTAATTCCACCTAACAAGGTAACACCTATTTTCTTATTTACAGCTGCTATTTATGTTGCTCTTTACATATTATTTTAAATCATCATTATTGTTGTTGTTGTTGTACGGTGTTGCTTTGTACACAAGTATTGTCTTACACTAACAATACTTCATCGATGCTGAGACACCTGCGTGCCAATGGTTAAATTTGTCCACTAGAGGTCAGTGTTTCTTCGAGGCCTCAGACACGTCGAACCATTTGAGACAATATTGCGACTGAGGTGTCAATGCTTCACAAGGCTCCATTCGCCCATCACTAGGAGTTATGTTTTGTTTCATTCACACATGTTTGATTAACTATTTATTATTAGTCTGTCCACATCTCCAAAGCTCAAAATGCTGCTCCGTTAAAGTGCAAGAATCAACAATTAACAAATAAAACTACTCAACAGTTCCCATTCAGTATGGTGACAGCTTTGAGGAGTCTATTGGTCCTAGCTGGTATTGACCTGAAGTGCCTGCCAGAAGGCAACAGGTTGAACAGGTGGAATTCAGGGTGTGTATTGCCTTTAATTATTTTCCTCACTCTGCTGAGACAGCGAGAGTTGTATAACGTGGTTAAGGAAGGCAGAGGGCAGCCAATAAAGTCCTGCGCAGTGTTGGTCACCCTCTGCAGACGCTTCCTGTCAGCCTCTGTGCAACTAGAGTGCCACACTGTCACTGCATAGGTCAGCAGGCTCTCAATGGTGGAACGATACAAGGTCACCAGCAGGCTTGTGTTTAGTTGCTCCTTCCTGAGCACCCTCGGGAAGTGTAGCTGCTGTTGGGCCTTTTTGACCAGTGCTGAGGTGTTGACTGACCAGGAGAGATTCGCAAAGATGTGAACTCCAAGGAATTTGAAGGTCTCCACTCGCTCCACACTTTGACTGTTGATAGGCATTAAGATATTTGTGTCCAAACCCGACACAATCAAAATCACACTATTTTCAGCCCTACTAATGACACACGCAGGATATTGTTTGTGTTCCTCTAACGGACACAGAGACACAAAATACAAATTTGGGATATAGCAAAAATAATGAGAAGACTTTATTACTCACCTCTCAAAGTGGTAAATTTAAATTGCAGCATCTCATCCACATTATCCATAGAAACTGTCCTGCGCAAATAATGACATCCAGTCCACAAAACAGCGCTGTGAATCCAGTTTGAGGCGTTATTTAAAAGTAAAAAGATTCATGTGTGTCTGTTTACATCCACACAGTGCACCGATCAAGGTGAAACTGCAGATTTGTTATAGTGACTCTACTTTATTGCCAATCTTTTATGCTTTACAAATCACATGTCTGACGTATTGCACCACATTTCACAAACAATAATAACACAGTTTTGACTTGTATCTAAACTAGAAATGCAGTTCTCTGATCGTTTGAACACTTAGGACTCTCAAAGCGAGTGATTTTACTGTAGACAGGAAACAGTTGATGTGATGATGTGTCCGAGTCTGACCTGAGCTCGAACATAACTTCTAAATATTTGTCTGAACCCTTTTAGTTCAGTAGAGATCAGCAATTCCAGGGCTGAAATTATCCAAATGATTCTAGTGAACATGTGTGGAGTTTAAAATGACAGTGTTATTACTGGGTTACTGTATTACATGACATCTCAAGGTGGAGTGTCTTCAGTTTGAGAGAAGAACTCAGCCTAAATATGCAGAGTTAAACATGTGTGAATGAAAACAAACATAACCCCAGATAAGTTTGTGATGAGGAAACACCACTGTAACATAGATCACAAAATAGTGTAATATGGGCCCTTTAAAGGGACAGTCCAGAATTTTGGACATAGGACCTCCTAGGACCTAATTTCGTACTTAGCCAAACCTTGCATTTGAAGGATTTATGTCTGAGTAGCAGCAGCAGTGAGTTGTACTTCCTGATAGAAAGCTCGGCAGCGGTGGACTGATATCACCTAGCACCTATCTTACCGGCAAAGTAAAATTATGTTGCTGTTGAGAAAATAGTCCCTCAGCATGCAACGATTCATGAAATGCAAGATTAGTTTTATTTCAAATATTATTCTATCAACACAGACACTGACATCAATAGTCTGGTGTAATAATAGATTTACTTCGGGTGTTTTGTGGAGTGGGTAAGACTGTTTTTAGTGGCAGGCTAACTATGGCCATTGACATGCACTAGCCTAGCACCAGCGACCTCTGCAAATACAAGGACTGGATGGAATATTTCAAAAAGTGTCTCCACACGTCTCCAACACTCTGGCTCACTAGAGAATGACATTCTTTCAGACTGTCCCTTTAAGTTTTGAATCTGGTCTAATACTTATAATGAGGCTAATTCATTAACCTTTGAACATTATTGTCCCTTCAGTGAAATTTCTTGTCTGGATTTGACCCATTGAGGTTAAACCAGGAGCAGGGCTGATTCTGGGACCCATCTCCAGACGTTGAGCTAGTCTTGGTCGGGACTTAACTGGAGGATTAGCCTATTGTGCACGTTTAGAGTTAGAGGTGCACTATGTAACTTTTCGGTTGGGCGTTCGTCATCTTCTTGTTTCTATGCATATATCATTGCTCTGCCTGGAATGTTCCACAGTATGACATTAAACAGATCTTATTCAATTACAGGTGGTTGTATTTCTCAGAAATACCTAGAAAAACAAGCATTCTGACTGAGGTTGGGGTTGTCTCGCCACAGATCTGATCTGTAAGTTTGGTTTGGAGATAGAAAAGGTTTGATCTGATATGCTGAAAGAAATCAGATAAAGCATAACATCTCCATGGAAAATGATGATAAGATAATAAGAGATGATTGTATTTGTTGTGTCTGTGAACGTTAATGTTGTTCTGTCTTGTACTTTAAAGGGACAGTTCAGAATTTTGGACATAGAGCCTCATGTCCTAGTGAGCCAGAGTGTTGGAGACGTGTGGAGACACTTTTTGAAATATTCCATCCAGTCCTTGTATTTGCAGAGGTCACTGGTGCTAGGCTAGTGCATGTCAATGGTCATAGTTATCCTGCCACTAAAAACAGTCTTACCCACTCCACAAAACACCTGAAAACACCTGAAAACAAATCTATTATTACTCCAGACTGTCCATGTAAATGTCTGTGTTGATAGAATAATGTTTGAAATAAAACTAATCTTGCATTGCATGAATCGGAATTTTGATTTGCCGGTAAGATAGGTGCTAGGTAATATAAGTCCGCCACTGTCAAGCTTTCTGTCGGGAAGTACAAGTCGCTGCTGCTGCTCAGACATAAATCCTTCAAATGCAATTTTGGTTTTACTTCTAAAATTATTCTATACAAGGACTGGATGGAATATTTAAAAGTGTCTCCACAACAACACTCTGGCTTACAAGGAAATGATGATGTCCAAAATTCCGAATTGTCCCTTTAATGTTTGTCCTGTGTGGTTGACGCGTGGGATAGAGAGAAACGTAAAGTGGATTTATTTTTATGTCCAGTACATGTGAAGAAATTGACAATAAAGCCAACTTTGAACTTTGAACTTTGAAAAGCAGGTGGTGACGCTCCACCAAAAAAGTTATACAATTGCACAATGCACCTTTAATGTTAGAAAATGGACAGTCCAAATAAAGCTTGCTCAAACACACAAACTCTGCTCAGAAAGGCCCCATCTGGTCCAGAGATCGACCTCCACTTTTCCATTAATGCTCAAGTAAAATAGACTTCATTGTGCAGAGATACGACCTGCATTCCAAGGTTTTCCATTCACCATGTTTTTTTTCTGATTTCATACAATGCACAGGAGGCTGGAATTATTTTTGGATACTGCAAATTTCTTCTTTGAATCTTAGGCCTTGTATTGATCCACAAGGGAAATTACTTCTTTACTGTAGCTCACACATCACAATATGATCACAAATAGGAACAAATAAAATCTTAAAAAAGGCAAAATGTCCATTTTTTTTTCTTTTTTGATAAAGCCCCCAGCTCTGTCTGTGTTCCTCTCTTAAGTTTAGTGTCACCTCAGTGCTTAATGTCAGTTTTATTGAAATGATTGCAGCACATTTGGCCTTTAAACAAAAGCATTTGACCTTTCACTGTGTCTCCCCTCAGGTACAGACCATGCAGACCATTTGAATACCACTGTGTTCAAGCTAAACACAATCATAAGTCAGGCTGTGCTTTGCCAAATATCAACAAAATACACAAGAAAATACAAAAAATCGGTTGTTGTGTCCTTGGGTAAGACGCTTCACCCACCTTGCCTAGTATCAAGGTGATATCCATTTACAATTCACCACCAGAACTAGGCACTTATCTTACATTTATTCAATTTCACATCTGACCTGTAACTTGGTTTGTTGGTTTCACTGGCTTGTTTCCATGGAGATAAAGCAGTTTGATGCTATAATGTGGAAATTTCCAAGCAAAGCGATAACATCTCCATGCAGACAAGCAGGTGGCAAACCCTCGACCAAAAAAGTTACACGGCGCATCTTTAAATCATGGCTTAATGGCTAACACATACCGTAAAATACCAAATAGTAGCCGGGTTTCAATTAACTGCCGGGTCTCCTTTAACCTTCCGGGTGCAACTATTATTTTTCCAAATAAACATGGAGTCTGTATAGAAAGTCGCCTATGCTGACCAAGCCCCCAGGTTCCAAAATGGGCGCCCATTTAAGTCAATGGGCTGAATTTAATAGTGCATGATTCCAGATTAGCCTTTAGCTCGGCTAGGTACTTCCAGTGGCTGTGGGCCAACCGAGCATGTGCAGTAGTGTCTTTTCTCTCGTGGGCACACGCGAATGCACACAAAGGCACGCACGGATTATAAAGCGTTTTTTAAGACAACTGAAGGATTTTGAGCAGAGAAAAAGTGTATGATCTAAAAATAGGTAAAAATCGCCACAAAATCTGACATTTTTGAAAGTTGAAGGTCCCTGTCAGCCGAACACGAGCAGTTTGTGATTACATTGCGCTCTATGAGAAAAATCTTCTCTTGGCCCATGGGACTTTTTCCTCTGTAGTACCAGTTAGTGTCACTACATCAACTCGAGGCAGCTACAAGCAAGCAATACTCTATATGTTATTTTAATAGATCCATGATGCTGACACCGACAGCAGTCGCTCTGGCTGCTGCCAAGGAGCTGCTCAAACTCCCATTTCCTGTTTTTTGTGCTTTATTTCACCAAGATATCATGACTAGTGCAGTGACACCACAGAGAGCCTGATGTTTACAGCCGATAGAGCAGTTTGACTTCAAGTCAGTCGTGCCTTCACCAGACTGGTTGTGTGACTGAATGGATAGGTTATATTCTCTGCTCTGTGTCAAATCATTCTCATCTTCACTGAAAAAGCGGAGGAACAGATGACGTTGCTGTGAAATCACGATTTCAAAGTGACGTAAAAAAGAAAGATGGTGCAACATAGCGGGTGGGAAATGGAAGCAGTTTTTAGACATTTTGGTAATATTACTTCAGTTTGGTAATTTGGAGGAAGCAGCGATGTGATTGTAGCTGTGTGGCATAAAAGGAAAGTTGTGGTAAAGGGGCGAGGAAAGGCAGGTAGGTAAAGATCGGCAAAGTACTGGCAAGGCCATCGTATAACGCAACACTCTTCCGAACTGTGCCGTAAAAACCGTAAATTATAATCATACTGGTTAAAAGAATTTGAGTACCATATTTTCCCATATTTTTTTTGTGAGGAAGAAATTAATCGCCCCAAATTGCCACCTGGTCTCAAATAAATGCCTGGTCTGTTAAGTGATTGAAACAAATAAACCCTCCGACTATTATTTGGTGTTTTACTGTGACATATTTAGATCACCATATTGCCTTTTATTGTTTTGACAATGCTATATTTGCAGAAAACAAAGTATTAACATGTTTTATAAGTTTCATCTTCATTTTGTAACACTTCTCTCTCCTCCGGCTCTTCATGCTGAGTCACTCCTCCTTCAGAGAGCTATAACCACACAATTAGCATGCATCCCACTAATGAAACTACCCCACATCGCATCATGCTTCTGAATCTCTTAGTTAATAAACAGTATATTTCTTTGCGACATATATTATAAGCACATCTCCAGACAGTATTTTAACATAAGTCTCCTGTGGGCATTTTATATGGGAGGGTGAAGAATTGGAGATGAGGAGATTATGTGGAGTTGTTTGCATTCCTCTGGGGTCAGGCTGGTCCTGGAGAATTCATCTTAAACCAGACAGACAGAGTCCTGCAGGTCAAAGCTGAGCCCTCTGGTACACTCTGTATCTGCGCTCAAGCACCACAAGACATAACCCACAACTAAGACATATTTAAAACACTTCAGATTAAATTACTGCATGGAGAATTTATCAGACGGCTGGCAGTTCAAAATCAGCTCTGATCATCACTGTATTAGTCTATTGTCAGTGTTAAAGGGACAATGTTACGCTATTTTCTGATCTGTTATAGTGTTTCGTCATCACAAACAGACCTGGACTTGTGTTTTGTTTCATTCACACATGTTCAACACACAAATCCAGCGTATCTTTATCCTAACAGCATAATAACCAAGGTCATTTTTTGGCCAAATTGTGATATCTGCCTAACTTTACAATGTGCTTGCTAAAAAATGTGTTTTTTCTTGTTTTCTGAAAATGTTCAAATATGACTTGGGTAACTATGCTATTAGGCTAACGATATTTAGGTTGCGTTCTTTTCTCAAATTGAAAACACTCTGTTCCTCCTTGTGATGTCATGTGGTAATACAGGAAGTGCTCCAGTGTGCTTTTGAAACATAGAACTATAATAAAATCTGAAGGTGAACCCAAGATGGCGTCGTATTGTTTTCAGTGGCCTGTGCTCATTGGCGAATGGGCCCAGAAAAGATTTTCACTTTCGCATTTACTTCCTCAGTACGGGCTACCACCTCCCATCCGTGTGCCGTCTATAACGTGCACGCCGTGGAGCGTTTGGACCAATCAGAATGAGAGCTGTTAACTTTTAGGTGCTTTGAGGACTTAAAATTTTTTAAAAGTTCATGTTGTGAAAACAGAAAAGAATCCTACAAAATCTGACCTTTGTGAAAGTTGTCGCCCTGTCAGAACACGGGCAGTTTGAATTTCCAAAAAAAAATGCATTGTGCTTCTATGGGAGAATTCGTTCAGGGCCCAAGCTCCCCGGAGCTGCAGTACTCGAAGCGACCACTAGTCGTCTCGAGCCAGGACAGAGGGGGAACGCTTTGTCCAGTTTTTATTATAGATCCATGTTTTGATTTCAACACATTTTCACTAGAATTATTTGGATGATTTCAGACCTGGAATTGTCAATCTCTACTGAAATAAAGGTAAAATATAGCTGTTAACATGAAATCTACCACTACATGACATCTAGGGATGTAACAATAACTGAAATATCATGATATCTTATTGTCAGAGTTCTCACAATAATATCGTGGACCATCACAATATATCGAATTACAAGTCTCTTTGCTCCATTTGCTTTGCTCCATTTCAGTGCAGACTACAAGAAGAAATAACAGTTCTAAGCACTTTTAAGTCTTAGTTCTTTGGATTAAGTCTTGTCAAGGCATTTTAAGAGGAAAAAGTAGTATATTAACATTTTTAGCCTCCACAAAATATTGCAATAAATATCATACCGTGAGATGTATATCATGAAAATATCGTAAGAGATGTGGATATTGCTTACATCCCTAATTGTGAGCCTCTCCACCATATTGTGAGCTTTCCCATGATATAAATATCGTATTGTGAGGTTCATACTGTGACAGTATCATATCGTGAGACTTGGATATCGTTACACCCCTAATGACATCACAAAGTGGCACAGAGCGTTTAGAGCTGTGGAGATGTCGACAGACTAATAAACCAGGATTACTCAAAAATAACTCCAGGTATGTTTCTGAGGAGATAACAGCATTATAACATGGCTTAAAGCTCACAAGAATCCATTTTGTGTAGCATAGAACCTTCAAAGCTGGAAGTGCCTGCTTTTGAAACCATGAAAGGACGTTCAAACGAATCTTTGAAGCTGATTGGTTGAAACGTCACAACAATGGAAATCAAACTTGTTAAATCCAGTTGAGAGAAAAGCACAGGCATCTATGCGCACAAAGCTCTTACCTTTGCAGAATAGTCCATATTTTCACTAAAGTAGTCTAAAGTATGTCTGCTTGTTTTGGTTCACTTGGGTGCGTCATTTTGGCTATGTTCAGACTGCAGGGCATAATGCTCAATTCAGATTTTTCTGTGAAATCTGATTTTTCTGTGAGGTCGTTCACATTTCCAGTTAAATGCGACTTGTGTGTGATCTCCATTGTGAACTTTAAACGCCCCAAAGCGAGTGTGCTCAGTGTTTACAGAAGAAGTACAGAAGCTTGTCTCCCAAAATACGGCCCATTTCTTTGTAAAATGGACAGGTTACACGTCCACGGCCGCTTCGTTTGTTTGAGTCTTTATCCTCTTTGTATTTGGCTCGCAGGCTCTTTATTTTTCGTTGACAATGCAGCCAGGACCGCCTGTAGCCGCACTCTGACATTTCTTTGCCAGTCATTTCAAAAATTGCCCAGTTCCGATAAGACCCCTCCAGTTTGGCCTGAATACAGCGATCCCCCGCAAATATTAATTAACTCGCTAACCTCGCTTTCCCTCCATTGACGAGACTCTAAGCCTGAGATGAATGCGACCTGGCCGTTCAGACTGAAGATGCATGTCCACAGACCAGATAAGTATCGGTTTTAGGAGCACATATCCAAGTGGCCTAGCCTGATTCATCAGCCAGTTTCACTTTGTAGAAATTGTCTGACCTTGCAGCGTTGGAATTCATTCACTAGATGGTAGGCAGGTACTTTTTTATTTAACCAATCGCTGCTTTTTGGTAGTACGTAATGCGCCGCTAACAGGGCTAACTAGTATATTAAGCTTTCCCAAATCCCCTAGGAAGAAGGACAATAACGTCTTTCCACTTGATAAAAATTAAAGAAACGTTGTCTTTGTTCCAACTTTAAATCCTCGATCTCAGGGAATGTTGCCAACACAGAATGTGTGGCTCTTCACTGATTGGCTGGTGCCAATACCTGGTACCTGGGACCTGGCTACAAGTGGTTGTGTCGCATTTGAAAACATCAGATCTGTATTGTTCAGACTGTCATTAAAAGATCATATGCAGGAGCATAGGGGTGAAAAAATTGGATTTGGGTCACTTCCGGCTGCAGTCTGAACGTAGCCTTTGACTCTGCCTGAACCACAATGCTGCGACGTGAGTGGTCCATTATTTGGCCACCTGCAGCCGGACACATTCTCAAACCAAAAATCATACAGTAATGCATCCAGCTGAAAAACAAGATCTGACTTTGCTCCATAGTGCTGCTTTTACAAAATTATCTCTATTTTCTCATTTACATAAGACTATAATAGATCATGCATGTATAGTGTGTGTGCGTGTGCGTGTATGTCTGTGTGTGTGTGAGACAGTGGTTAGAGAGGCTGTTGAATCAGAGTGGCAGCTGTGTTTCTGTCTGTTGTGTTCTATCTCAGAGCTTAACCACCTCTGAGTGTGTGCAGTGAATGAACAACGCTCTAAACTGTAAAGCTGCTCCGAGTGTTGGAGAAAGCAATATATAAGACGTATGGATTGTTATTGTAATTGAGCTCAATCATAAATCAGTAAAATTACTCATATTTGACTTATAGTGATGTCCCTGAGCGTTGGTACTGCAGTTTTTAATACATACTTTACTTTTCAATACAGAACTTTTCAATGCCCTTGGAAAAACCAATGTACACATTTGAAATAAAAGGAATAAAAAAAGGTTAATTTGACGTTTTAAGACCGGACTTTGAGAGCTCTTGGGCTGCGTGTGCGAATGCAGCTACAAATAGTTCATGTTCACTTTTTCTTCCATATAATACAGTCAGTCTGAGGCTCATTTGATTTCACTTCTGTGCATAAAACCTTGACAAAACACAAGAGAGCAACTTTATTTGGCTTGTGAATTCATTTATACCAACAGATTTGGAATGTTTACGGTGCTACATCAGTTTCACATTGGATACTATTCAAAGTATGTGAGTATTTGAAAAAAAGTGAATATTTATCAGCATTAGTGTTGACCAAAATGTCTCGTTTACAATCCTTTTTTTTCTTTTTTTAACTTTTTGAAACAATGAATGTGCTATTTAATGTTTTGTGTCTCTATATACTAACATTCCATCATAGATGTACAGGTAGCATAATGTTTCCGCTTTCTGTCCTTGTGGTTACCTCCAAGGACAAGATGGCCACACAAAGACTAGCCCGGAATTCAGCGAAATATAACGTCGGCAGAGCTGCTGCTGTGACTCCAGCCTCTGTGTATTCTCGCATTTAAACACTAAACTTTTTACATCGCTTGTGTATTCATTGTTGATTGGATGGATAATGTTTTAAAGCACAAAACAAATGTTGACAACAAGAGAGATGATGCTTTGCAGTGATAACAAGTCGTATCTGCGGCGCTCGCATTAATGAAGCTACTCACCATTTCACTTTGTTCGTCTGCACCACGCGCATTTTCCTTCAGAAGTTGTTCTTGTAAAGTTGCTGTCTGATGTCATAAAGTGTTTTATATTTATCCTTCACGGCTGTAAACTTTCCGTAGTCCATCATGAGTCATTCCCCGAGCTTCTGAGTGTGTTTATGTGTTTATGCGACTGTTTATGTGACTGCAGTGGTTTTAGAGAACATATTTTGAAAGTGTATCTGAAGTTTATTTTGACACCGCATGCCCATTTCCTGTCTTTCCCTTGCTAAAAATCTTGGAGACGCTCCGTTAATGCTGCGAAATTAGATACACACTGTTACTCTTTGGTGTAAATTGGGGGTAAGAATTGTAGTGTATTGAGTCGATTGCAGTGAAGAAGGATACAGAAATGATAGAGGTAGGGATGGGTATGATTAGTCGATTAATCGATAATTGATAATTAAGAATTTCATCGATTACTTTAATTTTAATCGACAAACCGAATGTAGGTAGCGTGACCAAACATGGTCCGTACATGTAGCTCTAAGCACCCAGAAGGAGCGAGCAAACACAAACAGTCGTCAGCCTGCAACGTACCGAAGAGCAAATGCGTATTTAATGATGACTTGTACAAGAAATTCCACGCTTTCCGTTCCGGACAAGTGTGAGTCCATGTGCACAGTGTATAAAGCAGCACATATGTTTCTCTGTCCAGTGGGAAACAGCTTTGCCAGGTGAGAGTAGCACAATGTCGATGACGAGGCCCCACCTCCCACCCCCCGTACGGTGTCCTGGTTTTGACAAATGCAAATATGGTCACACTAACCTGTATTCCACTGAGACGTGTCCTTTAATCCAACAGAAGTTGACCGCATCAGCGCACAAGAGCTGTATTTTTATCTTCGCTTAATTTATGCAAATTAGTGATGTGGTTTTAAGTTTCGTTTCTGTGAGAGTTGCGCAAAACTGAATTAAACACATTATAATGTCAAACGGATTGATGTGGCTCTAGAGTCGTTACGGTTTATATGTCGTAAAGTTGAATTTATTTATGCAGATTAGTAGTGCAGATAGTAATAATAACAATGATCGTTTTAATATAAAAACGTTAATGATTAATCGATCGTTAATTCGTCCGACAATCGATTAAGAAAATGTCATCGAATGCCCATCCCTAGTTACAGGAGAAACAAAACAATGACTACACAAAATCTGTATGAGCACAGAAGGCACTCAGATTCAGGTTCACAAGTCTGCTGTCCACCTTCATCTTAAAGCGTCATTTGAAAACAGGGAGGTACAGATTTTAAGCAGAGAGTGTTGGTTTTAAACAGAGGTTAAAGCTACGTTTATATGATGACGGTCTGAAGAGAAAACGCAAAAGTGGCATCGCGTCTTCACTTTTTATTCCGCGTTTAGACGAGCATTTTCAGGAGGAAATCTGTGTGCATACGTTGACGCAAAAGTGTGTGGAATTTGGTTGGGTATGCATGCCAGGTTTCTGTGTACTGTATGTATGTGACGTAAATGCGTACGCGACGTGAGCAGATCTGACCAGAGTTTTGCGTCTTGGGCAGCGTAGACAGAAACGCTACAGCGGAGCGTAGAGGTATGGATGACAGATGCAAAGATGAGCTTGAGTTGTTTTATTTATGAATAAAAAGAATTCAGTATGTATTATTTCTTTTATTTTACAGTTAAATTATTATTTATGTAATTAGGGAATTTTTGTAATCTTAAATGTGGCAGAAGCACTTTGTTCCTACATGAACTGCCTACCTCTTGCACTTTAGATATCAAGATATATATCATATATCGAAATATAGCAAAATATATTGAGATATATTTTTTGCTCCATATCACCCGGTCTTAGAGGAGCATATTCAACTTTTCCACTCTGGAGGGTGATTTCAGATTTTTGCGTTTTTAAGCCCCAAAAACACAGTCACCGCCAACGAAAGACACTTCCGATAAAATATTTTGTAATTTTTACCCACAAGCGTTCTCGTGTCAGGCCCTTAGTCTATCTACCCTCTGTTTGAAAACTCTAAATCTTGGTCAAGTGAAAACTGAGGTCAGGCACTTAGCAGTATGCCTGTCACAATAAGACATTTTGCTGTGAGATATATTGCTAAAGAAAACATAAATGAAAAATTGTAGTATTGAAAAAACTTTTTATCTAATTGTACAGTATTATTCAAAACATGAACTGTGATCAGTAATTAGCAGAAATTAAACATTTTGTACTTGTACTAACAGAAAGCACCCTAATAGTACAACGAAAAAGTACACATGATAAATACTGACACCTAAGAATTATTGTTCCATCTGTGAAATATTGAACTACAAGTAGATATAGTAATTATTGTGACAGGCCTACTTAGCAGAGATGAGAGAGAGACCTTCAGGATAATCACATGGAATGACCCGCTAAATCGTCTACAGACCTTCAGACCAGTGCCATCACATTTAAAAGAACTTCTAGATGAGAGCTGAAACTTTTTTGATTTCAGAAATAGTGCCCAGATAACTAAACCTTTGAAACCTCCTTTACTTTGGACCATTCCTGGACTACAGCAATAATTAGGGTGTCTATTTTTCAACCCTAACTTCAACTATATTGTTCCCTATATACATATATTGCATGTTTAAAAGCACTTGAATTCAGTTATAATCTTGATCTTGATTTGTTTTTATATCAGAAATAGTAACCCTAATTATATAGTATATAGTTATATAGTATAGTTATAGTTATTACTCCCATTTTGTTTTGTCAAATTTCTCATGGAGCTTTACTCCGGATGCTGCGTTTTACTGCATTGGAAAGCCATGGCAATTATGACTAAACCTTTGTTACTACAGTATTTTTTGTGACTATGAATGTTACAGCAAAAACTGTCTCTAAAATCATTTGGCCTGGAATTATGAAAAGTGCAAATTTGTTAGTTAACATATTTCAGCAATAATTCTGGTGTCTGTTTTTCAACCCTAACTTAACGGTACACTGTGCATTTTTTTTTCTGGTGGAGGGTTTGTTACCCTCTTGTCTCTATGGAGATGGTATTGCTTTTCCTGGAATGTTTCATGGTATGACATTAAACACTTCTATCTAGCATTTATTCAATACAGTTGTTCCTATTGCTCAAAAATACAATAATTCTCTTGTGAATAGGGTAGCATCTCCATAGATCTGACCTGTAATGTAGCCTATAGTTGTTTCCCTTGAGATACATACAGAATTAATCTGTACTGTAGAAGACTTGTATTGCAAAGCAATAACATCTCCATGAAGACAAGGAGGTGATGGACCCTCCACCAGAAAACTTACACAATGCACCTTTAAAGAGTCATTAAACACCTCCCGAAGCTTTACTCCATGCCTAAGCAAAATCTGAAAAATCCTCCAGAGTGGGTGGTGCTCTGCGGGTTGGGGGGAGTGAGTGTGGAGTGGGCTCTGGAGTGATGACTGACAGCCGACTGACAGCCACAAAAATCTAACAACGCTGTGACCAGTGTGCCCCAGACTTTGAAACAGAGCGGACGTTTGTGCTCTCATCACGCCATTTCCCTTTTCTCCAGACACGGCGGGACATCACAGTGCCCGGCGGTGCCAGGTAGGGTCGAGGCTGAGAGGGGCTCCTCATGTACCACCCGTAGATGCCAGTGTCTGTGCTCGTCACGTAATAACCTGCATCTGACTCACTGGCAGCCGTTAGTCCAACCTGGAAATTCAAATGTACTGGCCATAGTTCATCCTAAAGAGGCCGTTACAGACACGACTTTGACCCAAAAGTCAGATTTTTAACAAATATTCACCAAAATAAGGCCAGGGAAAGGTATACATTTCTATTTTAAACCCATTTACACAGTAGTAGCATTCTATTCAAAGGTTTACAATTCAACAGAAGAAGTTATAAAATTTGAATCATGACCCCATTTGAAGTTTTCACTTGTACATGTATTTTGTAAAACCTGTTTAAATCTGTAAACAAGTTAATTTGGTTTTCCTGACATGCATATTAAAGGTGCATGATGTAACTTTCTGGTTGGGGGTCAGTCACTTGTTTGTTTCTATGGACATGTCATTGCTCTGCCTTGAATGTTCCACAGTATGACATTAAACTGCTATTTTATTAAATGTATTCAATTACAGGTAGTTTGATAGGTCAAAAATACCTAGAAAAACAAGCATTCTGACTGTGAGCACTGCACTGTTGTCCCTCCACAGAGCTGACCTGCACTTGGTCTGGTTTGGTTTGGTCTCCATAAAGACAGAAAGGTTTAGCCTCTAGACACAGAGCTGGTTTGACATATTCAGCAATAACACAAGACAATAAAGACAGACACATTACAAAGACATTACAGTACACTCAGCGGGGCCTAGTGTTCACCAGTGTGATGGCCGAGAGGATCAGGCTTCTGCCAAAGCACAAACCCTCCTGCACCTGAGCGCCCTGTACCTCCATCCTGAGGGCAGAGGGGTGAGATGTTCCTGTAGTGGGTGACTGGGCTCTGTCCAAAAAAGCAAGTGGAACAATACAACATGATGGACTAGATCATTGTTTCCCAAACTTTTTTCTGGGGACCCATATTTTAAAAGTCACAAACCTTTCAGACCCAAGACAATAGACATTATTCGTAAATCACAAAATAGAGGTGGATTTGACCATTATATTTTATTGTTGATGGCGTGATCACGTGTCTCTCTGAAAAATTTGTTTTACTCAAGTATGAAACAGTGAAAAACAGTCATTGAAGCAGCAATAAAAAGATCCATAAGTCGCCTATTTGGACATTAAATGTAGAACATTTCTTTTTCTTTTCAACATTCAATTGAACCAGCAATATTGGAACAAAATAGTCAATAAAATAATAACAAAAAGATTAGAAATTATACAAAACATGTATTAACATTTCAACATTTCTAATCAGATAGGTGGGCCTGTCTGTGTTTTTGTAGCAAGAGAGTGCAGCTACAGATCAGGTGTATAGGCCGAACTGTATATTGCAGACCTACATGCACATCGTGACAAGGCAACCCTCAAAAAATCTCTTGCGACCCAGTCTTTGAGAAACAATGGACTGGATGATGGATTGGTACAGCAGTAATAACAGATGTGGTGAAACATATTTACATACTTTATACATACTTTATTACGGACTCATGGTTCATTTTTAAAACAGATAAGGACAGTGACATTACAAAACAATAAACATTTATGTTTTTAAAAAACAGCCATACCAATGTCTCCACATATTGGACTAATGTTTTATTGCACTGAATCTCATATTTGTGAGTGACATTATTATTTCATTGTCTGATTTGTTCAATGTGCAGATAAAACTGTACATTAAAATTCTAAGTGCAGCAAAGTGTTCACTCGTGCAGTAACAAACATTTCAGTCACGCTCATCCATTGTGGCCTCTTCAAAAGCACCTGTAAAGTGTTATTGTAGGCACCTGCAGTCTGTGCAAACTGGCTTTTTTATAATTAGTCCAGAGGTGAGCTGTGTACAATGGTGTACAATGTGATTTAAACAATAATAACTTTACCTTTCTACAAGAACCAAACTTACAGATAAGAGTACCGTATTTTCCGCATTATATTGTATTGTAGGGGGGTAATTGTTCAAACAGTTGGGCGATTACGGCGTCCAGGTGAAAGCTCGGACCACAGTTGATACTGATCCTTAGCCCAGGCGTCCATGATCCATTGGCAGATCGTGGTGTAAGTCACTTGGCGCTGTCTCTCTGTCTTTGGTGAATGGGTGTTCTCCTTCTCTCATCCACTGCTCCCACGCAGCTCACACTTTCACTTTATAACAGCCTTGAGTTTAAAGTGGGCGTTGTAAGTGTGTCTCTTGACAGGTGCATTTTGATATTAAAAGGAATCACAGTATGTGTTACTCCGCGATGCTCCTGACTACGGGAGCCGTAATGCTGCAAGTGGTGTGGCTTTGTAGTTTACTAAAGTCATACTAAGACAATAAATTCATATATAAGATGCTCTGGATTATAAAGCGCACAGTCGTTTTTTGATGAAATTAAAGGCTTTTAAGTGTGCCCTATAGTGCAGAAAATATGGTATTTGCCTCAGCATAGAGCATCCTACACTTTTTATAAACAACAACACAACATTTGACAGGCAAAAGTCAGGAAATCTCATGTGCTTATCTTCTTTGGTCTTACAGATCATGACCATACTCTTGGTTGCATTATACTTTACATCACGCTCCACACCATAAACTGAACACATGTTGAGTAGCTGCTGGAGCCCAGAGTCCTTTGAGTTTTCTGATTATTGACAGTCGTTGATGGCTTCTTTGGTAAATGTCCATCATATGCTGATGAAATGTAAGCGCATTGTCTATTGTGACCCTGAGACGTTTTAAAAAGTCCACTGTCTCTGTTGTCTGGTTGTTAATGATGATGGGTGTCTGTGGTGATGGGGGAGTTGAAAATGAGTTCCTTTGTTTTACTGACATTGAAGTGGAGGTGGTGTCATTGCGCCACTTGGTGAATTTTACGATTGTGTTGTGATCATCCATAACTGAATGATTGTCTTTGAGCAAGGATAGCACTGTCATCTGAGTATTTAAGTTGTTATGCTTGCAGAGGGACTAAAGTTTAATAGCGTACTGTGGAACATTCCAGACAAAGCAATAACATCTCCACACAGTGCACCTTTAACATACTGGGTAGCTTGTTTGTGACTGGGATGGCATCTGTTTTAAAATCCTGATAAACCATGTGCGACTGGCTGGACGAGAGTGTCTAAATAAGATAAAGTCAAGAGAAAATACATAACTGAACACGACTCCTGCTCTGAAATCCAAATGTACAGCGCTCACACCTCCCGCATTGTTCCTAATTCCTCAGTGAAGATTGATTTCTTTTGCTGTGGATAAAGTCGTTTTCCCACTCACTCATTAGCTGCAAAACTCCACTCCAATTACGCGCGTGTCTCATGTCTGTATGAATACGTCTTACATAATCTGGAGTGTTTGTTGTGTCTTAAGTGTCCTTCGCGGCTACGCTACAACGCTCACGCTTCAAACGGGCTAACCTTCAGAGCTCGCAGCAGTGAGGCTCATTATCCTTTAGCGACAAAGGCTTTATCTTTATCTTCACTCGTTTGTACTTTATGTCGTCAACATTCTCAGTTACACGCTGCTTTTCCGATATGCCGCTATTCTGTGTTGGAAAAGTGGCGCGTCTAAATAGGCATGTCGTAATGAAGGGATGTTGGAATAGGTGGCCAACCCCAATATTCTCTCAGGGTGTAAGGCTAATTAGAGGCACTGCTCTGTTTGAAGATCTGTTACTCAAATTAGACTTTAATCTGAGTTTTGTTTTAACTCAATCTGGCAATAAAAAATGACTTCAATGAAACTACAACAGGTCACATCTGATTTTGTGCTATTAAACAAGTCCCTCTCACATAACATCACAGTCACAGGAGAGTTAGCTTTTTAATTTGTCACTCTCTCGCTTTTTGTTGAAAATCAAACTTCTAAGTAGGATTATAAATGCTTATATTGCCCACAAGCTCCTGACAACTCTATTTTGTGTTTTTTCTTCAAACTTTTTTGGCTGTGTTTGCCAATGTGTGCACTGTGTCACCATGATAACTGCTGAACATTCCTCCATATGTCTACATGTATCTACATCCCCCAGCGTGATGTCACTGCAAAGTATCAGTATTAGAGTGTGTATTATTTTGGTCTAGAGAGTTTGTAGGAAGAAAGATTTTTAAATTGTTTTCATGATCATGCGAGTCAGAATTTAAGAGTTGTAGTGTAATGCACAGAAAATTAATTAAAGTAATTCACATAGTGAAAATGTGAACCTGGGGACGGGCAAATGTTGAAATTTTATACAAATGGAGATGTCTTTGTTTTAAACTGTCAGTGATCAGTTTAAATGTCTTTAATGGAGAGGTCAGTAAAATCATGTGGAGAGTTCACCTTTGGAGGAAGAAATGGGACCATTTTCTGTTTAATGTTCTATAACCATTTCCATAACCATTGGTTCATGATGATTTATAATATTTATACTGAAAGCTGTTTCTTTTTTAATAATAAAGATAAATACATATAAATCAAAGTGACAATCATAGCTGTAACTTTTTAAAC
Source organism: Boleophthalmus pectinirostris (assembly GCF_026225935.1). Taxonomy (NCBI): domain Eukaryota; kingdom Metazoa; phylum Chordata; class Actinopteri; order Gobiiformes; family Gobiidae; genus Boleophthalmus; species Boleophthalmus pectinirostris. The sequence continues at coordinate 37,721,680 of NW_026571515.1, read as the reverse complement.
ACTCCAATCAGAGTTTGATGTCAGACAGCAGATCAAGTAAAGGTCCTTTAAATTATAGAATAAAGTGGCTAATAATTATCACAGAGACAGACGGCCTGTAAAGGTATGCTTCAAAATTATAACGTTTATTTGGATGTTAAAATCAAAGACTGGGCATCCTTTTTAATAATTAACCACAGTGACCCTGTTTAACAAAGTTCAACATTATAATCACACATTTATGTAACAGTCACTTTCTAATCTGCTGCATTAATTCAGCTCATTGCAATGGTCCAATCTGCAGACAGACTTAATTATATCATATTATAAATATGAGTGACCCAGACACTGGGTCAAATAAAACATAATTTTGTTTTTGAAAAACTCATTTTATGGTGGTAGACCTGCTGTCAGGTGATAATGGCTCACGGATCCTGAACGTAAATGACTTAATTTGAAGAAAACATTGTCTGGATTATTCCCTTTCATACTCTATAATCTCCTCATCTTGTCGGTATGAAATGAATCAAAGTGCTGTTCCTCTGCTTCTTCACGTTCAACAGAATTATTCATTCAACACCTAACCATTCAAAGCAGTGTCAGAGTTCACAATAACATCCTCAAATTTGATAACATTATAATTTCAGATGGAGGGCACTGGCCTCTGTGACTCTACAGAAGATTTACTGTTTTTGAAAGAAATCTCAAAATTTCATTCACAAATATTGTTCTTTATTTGTTTGTGATTTGGTCCACAGACAAGTATCAGGAAGTGTGCAGTTAACACACTAGTTGTTAGCTTTACCATGATGGCAACAACTCACTGGCCTGTGAGAGTTGTGAAAAGATCTGACAAACTCATCACTGTGAATAATAACAATGCTGTGAATTCATAAGGAATATCTTTGGACCACTGCAAACTGTTTGAAATGATCTAGTTCTGTTTTGTTCACATTTTTCAATCTTGTACAGCACCTTCAGTGTGTCTACACCTGTGCTGGACTCCCAAACCCATGTCAGCGCCAGGATTCTCACTCTGTTTATCACTGAAACAATGAGCACAGACAGCTCTCTCACACACACACACACACGCACACACACACACACACACACACACTGGTGCTTTGGCTGGGCCTGGATTCTGACATGTAACTTAGCCTGGTGGTGTCGCCTGCTCCTTTGGAAGACAATTGATCAGTCTAATGCCGTAGTGTGCAACTTTCAAAACATTTAACTTCCATGGAGAAGCAGAAAAATCAACCTTTTTGTCATAAGCTTATCCAGTATAATTCACTTTGAACTTTGATGTAGCGCCATAATATTTTAGCCCCTTAATTGTTGTCTCTTGTTTATATCACAGTGTTGTATGTCGTCTGTAATGATTGTCTATTTTTTGTGTATGTTGTTGTTTTTAGTGTCTCCTGTGGAGCTTTTTGCACAGGTTTTTACAATGTGGTTTTTAACTACAAATGTCAAATAAACAGTGGTGGAAGAAGTACCCAATTTTGTTATTTAAGTAAAAATACAGATACTGGAACAAAAAATACTCAAGTAAAAGTATTCAACAGTAATCAACTTAAAAATGTTTCATGTGATAAATTGTAAGTATTAATGTACCTGTTTAAAAATGTACTTGAAGAGTAAAAAGTAAAAATATTTTGCACATATTTTGAGGTCTTTAAAGCTTCAAATGTAGTGATTTTGTTACAGATTGGTGCTGAATTTTGTTCAGGAAAAACAACTGAATCATTTTTCTAGCTATTTCTATTTGTTTATTTGTGTTTGCTCAAAGAGTGAAGCTTTTTCAGCTCAATAAAAACGCTCTTACTTTTCAGTCTCGTTCAAAAATGTAGTGGAGTAGAAAGTACAGACTCCTGCTCTCAAATGTGAAAAAAGTAAAAGTAAAAAGTATAGTACAGATATCTAAAATGTATACTTAAGTACAGTACTTTACTGCTTTTACTTTGTTATGTTCCACTATGTAAACTTTAATGCAGTGTTTCTCAAACTTTTTTTTCTGGGGACCCATATTTTAAAAGTCACAAATCTTTGTGACCCAAATCAATAGACTTTATTCAATCTATTAAATTTGTGACCATCACTGAATATTAATGAGGATATTTTATTGTTGACTGAGTGATCGTTTTTCTCTGAACATTTAGTATTACCATATTTTTCTGACTATAAGGCACATTGGATTATAAGGCACATTAAGCGAAACAAACAGACGACACTTGAGACTTGAGATTTTTTTATTTCCTACAAGGAGGACTCAAATACACATTGAGTAATAATGTGTTTAATGCAGCTTTGCCACATTTGTTTACGTTTTACAGAAACAAAACTTACAACCACATGGCTCATTTGCATAAAGTATAAGCGATTTTAAAAAAACAAACCAAGCAAAAAAAAAAACAAAACAGCTCTTTCCTTGTGTGCTGATGTGGTCAGCTTCTGTCAGACTAAAGGACACGACTCAGTGGAATACGAGTGAAAATCGGTTCGAGGTCAGTAAGCACAACCAGAATTAATACAGAAGGGCGCCAGATTATAAGTCGCACTGTCGATTTTTCAGAAAATTCAGGGATTTTAAGTGCGCTTTTTAGTCTGAAAAATACGGTTTTAAACAAAGATAAACAGTATTCAGTGTTTCCCACCGAAAATGTGTTAGGCAAAGCGATGCTGCCAAAAAACTTAGGAGCGAGGGTGTGTGTATATGTACATGTATATTGCAGACCTACATGCAGATCGTGACAAGGTGACCCCAAAAAAAATCTCTTGTGACCCATCTGAGGTTCGCGACCCAGTCTTTGGGAAACAATGCCTTAAAGTGTCCATGGGATGCTATTTTCTGATCTATGTTCTGATGTTGTTTCCTCATCACAAACAGGCCTGGAGTTATGTTTGGTTTCATTCACACATGTTTAACTCTGCATATTTAGGCTGACTTCTTCTCTCAAACAAAAAACACTCTGTTCCACCTTGTGACATCATCTATAATACAGGAGGTGCTCCACTCGCTTTCACTAGAATCATTTGGATGATTTTAGCCCTGGAATTGCTAATCTCTTCTGAACTAAAGGTAAAACGTAAGTTAACTTAAAAACTACCACTTCACGACATCACAAGATGGAACAGAGCATTTTAAGTTTGGAGATGTTGATTAATTAACAGTTACTCAAACATGTGTGAATGAAACAAAACACAACTCCAGCTATATTTTTGAGGAGGTAACAACATTATAACACGACTTTAAGCTCACAAAAGTCAATTTTGCATAATGTAGGACACCCAGACTTTTAACACTTCTAGTTCTGTTCCTAATTAGCAGGCACCTCATCCTCTGCTCTGTTCTTTTTGAAGGTGAAATTCGGTGAGGCTCCGGACCTGGACTCTCAGGAGCTTTTCGGGGTGATCTGTCAGTTTATCCACGACTTCAAGAGGGCTCACGCTGAAACTGTATGAGCCAAAGTTCAACTGTGGATTCAACCTGACGCACCCCAAAGACTGCGCTGGTATACGGACGCCTCATGTTTACAACAACAAGTCCGGCTAAGGGGCTCCAAGGTGAAAGTGGATCAACTACACAAATGCAATATTAATGTGCTTCAACTAGAGGATGAAAAATAATAACAGAAAATCTTCGTGTGTAACTATTGGCTTTGGAATCAGGGAGATACAGGTGACGCTATTTTATGACCTATGTTCTAATGTTGTTTCCTCATCACAAACAGATCTGGAGTTGTGTTTTGTTTGCTTCACACATGTTTAACACACAAACCCTGCATATTGAGGCTGAGTTCTTCTCTCAAATGTAAAACACTCTGTTCCACTTTGTAATGTCATGTGATAATACAGCAGTCCTTCTCAAATAGTTGGACACGTGCTGCAATGCCAGGGGGGAAGTCTGTGACCTTGAGGGACATGCTTTTTTTCCCCCCCGTACTAGAATAAAGTGTAATTGCACGTCCACTGCAGTAGTTGGCAGTGTCGCTCTCATTGTCAGAGTGTGTGCAGGGAGCATTAGCGCTATAGTGTCGGGTTTTTTGCACCGAGCAAATCCACACGGAGCACAGAGCAGGAAATATGAAGTGCAGTGAATAAACTGTATGTAAAGTGTATGTCGCGCTCGGCGTCACTGTGATGGCAGGAAACGAAGAAAGACCGCTGAGTTTACTGTGTCTAAAAATGCTGGCAGCGGACAGCATGAAGACAAATAAATTACGGCGTCGCTTAAAGACATTACTACGGAAGCCGAGAGGGGTCACAACAAATGCCGCAACAAATACAAATGCGACAACACAAAAAAAAGCCACAACAGAAATGACAGCGGGATTCTTATTTTAATGCAAACGCCGCAACAAATACAAACGCCACAACACAAATGCAAATGTCACAACACAAACGCCGCAACACATTAAAAAGCCACAACACATTAAAAAGCCACAACGGAAGTGACCTCGGGACTCTATTTTACGATGGACCGATAAAGCGGCAAGTGAAGAAGAAGAACTACAACGTGAAACGAATCATGATAAAACAATCAATTACTTTTACTTACGTTTCCAACTTCTCCGTTCCTTTACTTTTCACCTTGCAGTTCTTCTTCTTCACTTGCCGCTTGATCGGTCCGTCGGAAAATAGAGTCCCGCGGTCATTTCCGTTGTGGCTTTTTTTGGTGTGTTGTGGCTTTTTGTTGTGTTGTCTCATTTGTATTTGCTGCGGCCTTTGCATTTGTTGTGATATCTCGGTTTCTGTACATTACACCCCAATCACTCTGACCATTGCGAGCGGACCACATCATGACGCAGGTGAGCGCAGTGTGGAATACGGACGGATACATGCTGCGTGTGTCGTGTATCGGGAGTCGCTTTGGAGATGTGACTAAAACGTTTGATCTCGTATGTAGGCTTCGTAAGGTGAGGGTGTGATATGTCCACGTTTGGTAGTGGTTCTGTCAAGTGGGGGGGGGGGGGTGACTTTTTTTTTTTTTCTTACTGTTGGAGCGTGACAGAAAACAACTGAGAAGCACTGTAATACAGGAAGTGCTCCACTGTGTTTTTAAACTCCATACACCTTCACTAAAATCCTTTGGATCATTTCATACCTGGAATTGCTGATCTCTACTGAACAAAAGGTAAAATGTAGTTGTTAACTTGAAAACTACCACTACATGACATCACAAGGTGTAACAGAGCATTTTGAGCTGAGATGTAGACAGACTAATAATAAAGAGTTACTCAAACATGTGTGAATGAAACAAAACACAACTCCAGGTCTGTTTTTGAGGCAGTAACAGCATTATAACATGACTTAAAGCTGACAAGAGTTAATTTTAAGTACCACTGGACCTTTAAAAGTAAAAGGTGCAGTATGTAACTTTACGACACTGGCTTGTCTCCATGGAGATGTTTTTCTTTTACCTGGGATGTTCAACTTGAGGATGGCATGAATTTCAGAATTATGTAAAATAGAATTTTACTATAGCAATTAATTTAAAACAAGAAATATTATATGTTTTGAATGGTGAGAAGTCCTCCAAATGTCGCCTAGAACAGGAAGCTGAATCTAACATTTTAATACAGGTGTATTTATCGCTCAGTAATACCTTGAAAAAAACATTCTTCTTACTGTTAGTGTGGTCGCCTCTCCACAGAACTGACCTGGGGGTGTCACATGCTTGTCTTCGTTGAGATAGACAAGTTCAATGCCATAGTGTGTGTGACCTTAGGTTCCCTTCTATTTCAATAAATAGATAAATAAAACACAAAATAACCAAGGCCACAGGTAAGTGTGTCAAATAAAAAGGACAGAGACATGACTTAAAATGTATAATTAAAATTTATTAAAGACCATAAGAGGGGCAAGTAGAAATGTACCATAATTTATTCTATAAAGGAGCCAGGCGGAGGGATAAAATGATCAAATGGCCAAATTTCATAAAATGTACTAAAATAAGAATAAAACCTTGCAGCCCCTGGGCGGTTGTAACATTTATTTCTGAAAAACAGAAATAAATGTTACTTAACTTAACCAAACAAGCCCCACCCTGAACAAAACAGAAAGTGCTACCACGCAATCACATCAAAATAACTTGAATCCCAAAGTGCAAACAAAAAGGTACAGGCAAAACCCCTCCCAAGTACGACCCAGGAACTGAAACTAGAACTGAAACTAAAATCTAAAAGCACAGGGACGGCAACAATAAAACACACGTTTATTAAAAGGTGCAATAGAGCTAAAATCTACAAACTAAACAAAAACAAAACAAAACAGTAGCAGACCAACATCCTACGATAAAAGGACAGATTACGATTAATACCAAGGATTAAACTGATGTTAAAAACCCTGATTTAAAGGACACCTGTCCTACCTTAAAAATATAAATACTTGGGGGAAAAGGTCTGCCTCTGGTATAGTTTTAGCTCTACAACTATAAAAACCCATTAAAACCATTTTAAAAAGAGCTAAAATAATTAAAAAAGGAAGGAGATAGTTGAAGGCGGTGTCAGGTAAGTCCTAAAAAAATAAAGCGCGCCCCCTGCTGTCCGCCACATGTGCATCATTCAAGGCAACACCGTGAAGACAAGCAGGAGACCTCCACCAAAAAAGTTACATATTGCATCTTTAAAATAACTTGAATCCAGAATTATAATATAACAATGATCCTGATTTGGGTGGTTTTGATTTCAGAAACAGGCATTCTGTTTTTGTTTGTTTGTTTTTTGTTTTTTAACTCCTGTTTTCTTTTTCATATCTGAAGGAACATTTCTTTTGTTTTTTGTTTTGTTTTTTCTTTTAATTTGTTTCATTTATTTAAGATAAATATAAAATAATTAAGTTACATACATCAATGTGAATAAAAGGAGCAGAAAGAAGTATAGACTTGTAATATCTGCCTCCTTTTCAAACACAAAAAAACAGTAACGGTTCCAATGAAAATCTTAATGAAACTCTGTAACATGTTTTTTTTTTTTTTTTTTTTTTACTGCACCGAAAAGCCTTGGTGACGATGACTAAACCTTTTTTACAATATTATGTTACTTTATAAATGTTGGTTCTAAAATCATTTGGAGTCATAAGAATAGGTCACATGGAAATAAACAAAAGTGATCTGTTCGCTTCTTGGTACAATGCAATGCAGTTAGTATTTGTTTTATTTATAGATCAGTTTCTTACAGAAGCCGAGAGGGGTCACAGCAAACGCAAACGCCGCAACAAATGCAAATGCGACCACACAACAAAAAGCCACAACACACCAAAAAAAGCGGAAATGACAGCGGGACTCTATTTTAATGCAAACGCCACAACAAATACAAACACTACAACACAAACGCAAATGCCGCAACACATTAAAAAGCCACAACACATTAAAAAGCCACAACGGAAGTGACCGCGGGACTCTATTTTCCGACGGACCGATCAAGCGGCAAGTGAAGAAGAAGAACTACAACATGAAAAGTAAAGGAACGGAGAAGTTGGAAACGTAAGTAAAAGAAATTTATTGTTTTATCATTATTCGTTTCACGTTGTAGTTCTTCTTCTTCACTTGCCGCTTGATCGGTCCGTCGGAAAATAGAGTCCCACAGTCACTTCTGTTGTGGCTTTTTGATGTGTTGTGGCTTTTTAATGTGTTGCCGCATTTGCATTTGTGTTGTGGCATTTGTATTTGTTGCGGCGTTTGCATTGAAATAGAGTCCCGCGGATCATTTCCATTGTGGCTTTTTTTGGTTTGTTGTGGCTTTTTGTTGTGTTGTCGCATTTGTATTTGTTGCTGCGTTTGCGTTTGTTGTGACCCCTCTCGGCTTCCGTAGTTTATTCATATTTCTGTCCTTTTTTGGGTTAATCATCCATTACTTTATGTTTGGTTTGGTCTCATTTTTGGTTTAGCCTTAATGTAAGTCAAATTTAAGTCTAAGTTTTGATTTTGTGGCATATTATCGGTGGTTCTTTGCTGAAAAACGTGAGAACCACTAAACTAATCCACACTTCTCAAACCAAGATACATATTCTGAAATCAGCTCTGACGTTAAACCAGTGTACAACCTTAACATTTTTCCACTGTCGAATCACTCTCCATTGTAAATAAAGGATTTTAATTTTGACTGTGAGTTTTCACTTAATTTAATACTGTTTTGTAAGATTTATAGAAACGTCCTTCCTCACAGCTGTTCACAGGAAATAACAAAATGGACGACACAAAATGAAGATTGAGTTCTTGTTTGACCAGGGACATTTGAGTGGTACAAGGCCTGAGGCTCACAGCGCATCTGCTCCACTCAGAATAACACAGAGGAACAGTACAAACAAATAACACACGTTTGGAAGAAAATACACATTCACAGGTCAATATGGAGAACTATTATGCTTTATTTTGGCTTCATTGCAGTGGGTGAAATCATCCAAATCAACTATAATCTGATCAAAACAAGCTCAAGATCTGGAGATGGGTCCCTGGCCTCTGTACCTGTCATATCCACAATCACTGCTGGGAAGGTGACTTTTAAAATGTATTCCCCTACAGATTACAGATTACATACCCCAAAATGTAGTTTGTAACGTAATCCATTAAATTACTTAAAGTGAGTAACGTAATCTGAATACTTTGGATTACTTGATATTGTCATGCTTTTTAAAACTACATGAATGTACCAACCACATCCTGAAAATTCATTTGTTTGCTGTAGAATAGCAAAGACTAGGATTTTAAATGTTTTGTCTGCTAAAAGAAAATAAAAAGCCCAGACTTTCCTTAACCATAATAAAAATATTATTGATAGAGAAATGTTTATATGAGATCACTGCTGCCTCAAAGTATGTCCACCTACTGTTAAGTGTCATAATGTCTAGACCCGGGCTAGTCCTGGTTTAGTCCTGATTTTAGACCTGGTTTAGACCTGGTTTAGACCTGATTTAGACCTGATTTAGACCTGGTTTTAGTCCTGGTTTTAGTTCTGGTTTAGTCCTGGTTTTAGTCCTGGATTAGTCCTGGTTTTAGTTCTGGTTTAGTCCTGGTTTAGTCCTGGATTTAGTTCTGGTTTAGTTCTGGTTTAGTCCTGGTTTAGTCCCTGGTTTAGTCCTGGTTTAGTCCTGGTTTTAGTTCTGGTTTAGTCCTGGTTTAGTCCTGGATTTAGTTCTGGTTTAGTCCTGGTTTAGTCCTGGTTTTAGTTCTGGATTAGTCCTGGTTTTAGTCCTGGTTTTAGTCCTGGTTTAGTCCTAATTTAGTCGTGGTTTTGGTTCTGGTTTTAGTCCTGGTTTAGCCCAAAATGTGAAAACAGGACAATACCGCTGTGTAATCCATTTATTTCAACAAAGTAACTGTAATCCAATTACCACTCACTGAAACAGTAACTGTAACCAAATACAGTTACTCATAATTTGTACTCTGATTACGTAACGCTGGTACATGTAATCTGTTACTCCCCAACACTGTCCACAATGAATTCTCTCTATTTTTTTGGGGATATGTGTCTGGTCGCCTTCATGCTCCTCGCACAAACACAAACTACAACGTCCAGTCCAACAAATCTTCTCCTTTCTCGCTTGTTCTGGACGTTCCCATTCATTTTTCTTATAGATGTCACAAAAAAATAATAAAATAATTATTTAAAATCTGTTTCTGAAACTTTATAAACCACAAATTTATTAAAACGTTTAGCAGAATCTTACATTTTAAACAAAAGGAGACAGTCTGGAATTTTGGACATAGGACCTCATTTCCTAGTGAGCCAGAGTGTTGGAGACGTGTGGAGGCACTTTTTAAAATATTCCATCCAGTCCTTGTATTTGCAGAGGTCGATGGTGCTAGGCTAGTGCATGTCAATGGCCATAGTTAGCCTGACACTAAAAACATTCTTATCCACTCCACAAAACACCTGAAACAAATCTATTATTACACCAGACTGTCCATGTGAATGTCTGTGTTGATGGAATAATGTTTGAAATAAAACTAACTGCATACATGTGCTGTTTGGAATCATCTTGAATTTGGCGCCTCGTCTCTTCTAACTGCATGTACCCAGTGCACTCAGAGTTGTGTGTCAGTGGGGAAATGATGAAAACTGAGATATATTAAGTAAGTAAGCTTTTGTTTATATAGCGCTTTTCACAGACATATATCTCAAAGACGCTTTACAGATCATTATTCAGTCACTTCAGACCCAGTGGTGGTAAGTTACTATTGTAGCCACAGCTGTCCTGGGGCAGACTGACTGAAGCACAGGTGCCATGCCAATCGGTGCCATCTGTCACTCCAACCACCACTAACACTCACGCATACTCCACTTTCATACTAGGCAATGTGGGTGAAGTGTCTTGCCTAAGGACACAGTGAGTTTTTATGACACCTGATTTTCCCAGTGGTCCCCGTCCAAGTACTAACCAGACCCGGCCCTGCTGAGCTTCTGAGATCTGACGGGATCAGGCTTTGACAAACTGGTATGGCCACATGATTGTAATTGTTGATTAGCCGAACATAACGGAACACTACAATGACACGGAGATGAAGAAAACTGGGATATTTTCTCATTTTTCCTAGATTTTGTCAGACTTGCTACTACAAACAGAGCCCACTGAAAATTGTCATCACGTATTTCTTAACATCTTCCTAGTTTGTATCAAAAGCGTGAATAGAGCCTATTGTCTCTATTTTGTATTCATTCAAATACAGGGATTTTATTGCTCAAAAATGTCCTTGAAAAAACATTATTAGAATGAAAAGGGTCTAAACAGATCTGACCTTGTCTTAGTGGCGTCACCTGCTTGTCTCCATGAAGACAGATAAAATAAATACTATAACTACTATAACATGTCCATGAAGACAAGCAGGTGATGCACACTGAAAAGAGAGCGCCTCAGAATGACGTCACAGATATAAAGCGGCAGTCAGTTGAGTGTGTGGACTCCTGTAAGAATCTTGGAACATTCACTGATTCAAAATTAACCTTTGATGATGATTGTACTGCTGTGTGTGAAAGAAGCACCAGTGTCTTCATTGTCTGAGCAACATTGTCCTTTTACCATGTAGACAGAACCATGATGACACTGTTCTGTAAGACGTTTATGGAGTCTTATGGAGTATTACGTTTTTCACTGGGCTCATGGTTTGGGAGCATCTCTGCTAAAAACAAGAACTCCCTGAATCAGTTAAATGGGCGAGTAGGTGATTGTCCATCCTCAGATCAGCCTGGACTCCTGCTACTCAAGACACTTACAGAGGATGTTCCAGAGTATTCTAAAAGAACATTCTCTAAACTCAGAGTTTCAGCTGCTTCCCGGCTTTTAGTCCCAAGATCTAGAGCGAATCGTTTTAAAAGGAGTTTCGTTCCAGCTGTTATTGTACTTATGAATGAATTATAATGTATTTATCTGTTGATTTTAGTATGTTTTCGTGTGTTTTTATATATAGTTAGTATTTATTGTGATTTTAGCCAAGTGTGATGGATGACTTTAACTAATTGTTTATGGAACAAACCATTCTCCACTGGAGCACAGTAACACTTTATTTGTAATAGTGTTTTTATACGTGTTTATTGTTTAGAATGTATTTGTTTGGAGGATAAGCCCCTTGAGATGTCTTGCCATATCAATTTCGAGGGGGTTCTTACAACAACAAAAGACAGATACAGTCGGGCAGACAGTAGGAGACATACATTCAAAAAAGCATCAAAACAACAAAATCAACACAACCCCACACACACACACACACGCACACTCACACACACTCACACACTCACTCACACTTGACTGTTTGACATATAATAAAACAAGTTTGAGCAAAAAAAACTAAAAAACCAGGGTTCAAAGATAATCACAAGAAGATGAACAACAAAAATTTAACAAAATGATCAAAAACAATGACATGGGTTCTGTAAATATTGAAGCAGAGCATTTTTAAATGAAGGGACTGAAGTTAATGTACGAATCGATGAAGGAAGATCGTTCCAATCAGAAGGAGCTTTATATTTAAATTTGTCTTTTGACTCTTGGGACAACAAAAAATATCTGATCTACACAAACTGAATGGAATTAAATACTGTTTGAGATATTCAGGAAAACTGAGATTAATGTAATGTAATGTAAATTCTAAATATTATGACCAGTGACTATGTTAAATAATTCCTTAAAGGTGTGTAACTTTTTGTTTGGGGGTCTGTTGTTTCTATGGAGATGTCATTGCTCGGCCTGGAATGTTCCACAGTGTGACATTAAACAGTCTACCTTACATTTATTTAATTACTGGTGTTATTATTGCTCAAAATCCATGGAAAAACAGACATTCTGACTGTGAGCGGGTCGCCTCTCCACAGATCTGACCTGTAACTTGTTCTGGTTTGGTCTCCATGAAGATAGAAAGGTTTAATTCCATACTGTGAAACATTTTTGACAAAGCAATAACATCTCCATGAAGAAAAGCAAAGACGGACCCTCCACCGGAAAAGTTACACAATGCGCATATTAAACAAAAGTTCCACAGTACACCTTTAACACACAAAAAGTTGATTCACCCTAATCCGTCTGTACTTAAACAGAGTCATGCATTTCACGGCGTTTGACATTTTAATCAGACGGCTGTAAAGTCTTGTATTTGTGATCCAGGGTGGTGTAATGAGCAGACCTCACACAGAGACACAGAAAGCCGCCGTTTTCTCGTCAAGATATTTTAATTAAATCTACAGGAAGTTAGACTCATCAGGAGAACATGCAAATGCAGCACTAATTTATTAAACCAATTCTGCAGACAGTCAGTCTTTAACACTTAATCCCCTTTGTCTCAGTTTGAATAAAGATATTACAGGCCGATCACTTTGTCTACTTTGTCATGTCTTGTTTAACGGTGCACTGTCACTTTTTGTTTGTGAGAAAAACAGGCGTTCTGGCTCCACAGATCTGACCTGTAACTTGGTCTGGTTTGGTCTCCATGAAGATAGAACAGTTTAATGCCATACTGAGAAACATTCCAGATAATACGAGTAGACAGAGACATGCACATCCAACAAAAATTGCGACTCCGTGCTCGATCCAAAGACAAAAACTGTTCAAAAGAAGAAAGAGATCCGCACTGTAGTTCTTTTGAAGCTCCCAGTGACATCACAGTGTGACCTGTGTGGCCTCCAGCGGGACCCGACGCAAAACAGAGCGGTGTGGGACACATTTTGACAGCTCATTGCGGGTGCGGGTGGGTGCGGGATGATAAACTGCAGTCCCACAAACTAAATATGAGTGTAAATTAAAATATACAAATGATGAATGTAAGTCTATCATACATCATTTGTGCTGGAGATTTTATTTGGGCTTAATAAAAACATTTTAAGCAGCCTAAATTTGCGGACGTGGTCTAATCTCATGCACATTTTAGACAATTCCTTTCCGCTTCTCCTTGTCTGATAGACCTTAAGAAAGCGAACATGCCAAATTTGTGGGATTTGCGGACGGGAGCGTGACAAAATATCGCAGATGCAGGCGGAAGCGGGAATGAAAATTACAATTCTTTGCAGTGCAGGCGGGAGCGGGACTGAAAATTCTGTCCCGCACAGACCTCTAATTTCAGGTCCTTCTTTAGACTAGCCTGATCCATCAGCCAGTATCACTTTATGGAAACCATCTGACACTGGGACTGGCATTAGAATTCATTCGCTCGACAGTAGGCAGGTACTTATTTTATTTAACCAATCGCTGCTATTTGGTCGTGACGTATGTAATGTGCCTCTAACAGGGTTAACTGGTATATTAAGCTTTTCCCAAATCCTGTAGGAAGAAGGACAATAATGTCTTTCCCCTTGATAAAATTCACCAAACATTTTATTTGTTCCAGCTTTATATCCTCGATCTGAGGAATTGTTGACAACACTGAATATATTGCTCTTTGCTGATTGGCTGGTGCCCGAACTTGCACTCTTGGGGTTCTTGCAAACCGTCTAGTGTATTCTGATTCCTGACCTAGTTGCTGGAGAGAAATGAAATTGTGTAGAGGCACTAGGTGGCGCCAGCCTGTCTATCTTCAGACATGAAACAGATCAATTTAATACCAAAGTGTAGAACATTCCCTCCAAAGGAAAAAGAAGCAGGGAGCAGATCCTTCATCTTATAGTGCAACTTTAAATTCATATTATGAAATCAAGTCATTCTAGCCATAAATATTTTAACATTCCCTGGGGCTGTGATGCTAACTGCAGACACTGCTCTGTCTGAAGCTCTGTTACTCAAGTTAGACTTTAAACAGAGCTCTGTTTTAACCACAGTGTTGTGATGCTGGAGGAGGTCATTTAACATGAATATTGTGATTTAAACAGTTGAATGGCACAGAACTTCCTGCAAATCAACAGCTCCAGATCTGAAATCATTTTGCTCACTCCCCCCCAATCCACCTCCCACATCAGCAATAGTCTCTGTCCTCTCACTCCCAACATCACCCCACTGCCAGAAACCTCACCTCCATTTTTGACTCTCACCTCAACTTCCACCTTCACATCTTTCTCCATCTCCACACAATTAGTAAAATCAAAACCATCCTTTCCCACCCTGATCTTTAAAAAGTCCTCCATGCGCTCATCTTCTCCCGTCTAGACTACTGCACCTCCCTCCTCTCCGGCCTCAACTCCAAATCCATCTCCCGCCTCCAACTGGTTCAGAACGCAGCAGCTCGACTCCTCACTGCGTTTAATCAACACCTGACATTGTTTTACTTCGCTTCAGTGGCTCCTGTGTGTTTTAGAATTGATTTTAAGATTTTACTGATCACTTTTAAAGCTCGTTTAGGTCTTGCACCAAGTTACATTTCAGAACTTTTAACCCTGTGCGAGCCGTCCCGCAGTTTTACATGCCCAGGCTGTTCCAAAGTCCAGGCTCCAGATGAAGGTTGATGGAGCTTTTTCACTCCAGGCGCCTCGACTTTGGCTTTGTGTTCAATTTTTTGTAGGAAAAGCACTGTATAAAAAGTAGTATAACGTTTGATTGACTGATTCAACGATCTGCCTGAGGAGATAAGACTCGCACCATCAGTATCATCTTTCCAGTAACTTTTTAAGACTAATTTAACTTTTACTTATTTTAGCTTGATTTTATCCCATATTTATTTTTATTCTATGTCTTTTTATTGATTTCTTATAGTTTTTTGGATTGTTTACATCATTGTCTGTTTTTGTGCTTTCTGTTTCCTATATTTTATGCTTTTTTGTATCGTTCTTTGCTGCTTGTAGAGCACTTGGTAAACCTTGTTTTTAAAAGTTCTTAATAAATAAAGTTGTATTATTTTTTTATTTTTTTTAAATGACCAAATTATAACAATTATAATGATCCACGGATGTCACAGGTTATAGTTATACAGCAGATACAAGCACACAGTGTTAGGAAAATTACTTTTAAAATGTATTCCCCTACAGATTACAGATTACATACTCCAAAATGTAGTTTGTAAAGGAATCCATTAAATTACTTAAAGTGAGTAATGTAATCTGAATACTTTGGATTACTTGATTTGTTGTAAAGAAGCAAAGACTTGGATATCGTAACATAAGATGTTTTGTCTGTTAAAAAACGAAAAATGAAAAGCGCAGACTTTACTGAATCGTATTAAAGACCATTGTAGTGTGAAGACCAAATGAATCTCATTGGACTAAAAATATTATTGATAGAAGAGGAGGAAACACAGTCCATGCAGCATGATTTAGTCCTGTTAAATCCTGTTAGATCTTGGTTTAGACCTGGTTTAGACCTGGTTTAGTCCTGGTTTAGTCCTGGTTTAGTCCTGGTTTAGTCCTGGTTTAGACCTGGTTTAGTCCTGGTTTAGTCCTGGTTTAGTCCTGGTTTAGACCTGGTTTAGACCTGGTTTAGTCCTGGTTTAGTCCTGGTTTTAGACCTGGTTTTAGACCTGCTTTAGTCCTGGTTTAGACCTGGTTTAGACCTGGTTTAGACCTGGTTTAGACCTGTTTTAGTCCTGGTTTAGTCCTGGTTTAGACCTGGTTTAGACCTGGTTTAGACCTGTTTTAGTCCTGGTTTAGTCCTGGTTTAGACCTGGTTTAGACCTGGTTTAGTCCTGGTTTAGTCCTGGTTTAGTCCTGGTTTAGACCTGGTTTAGTCCTGGTTTAGACCTGGTTTAGTCCTGGTTTAGACCTGGTTTAGACCTGGTTTAGACCTGGTTTTAAACCTGCTTTAGTCCTGGTTTAGTCCTGGTTTAGACCTGCTTTAGTCCTGGTTTGGACCTGGTTTAGACCTGGTTTGGACCTGCTTTAGTCCTGGTTCAGACCTGCTTTAGTCCTGGTTTAGACCTGGTTTGGACCTGGTTTAGACCTGGTTTAGACCTGGTTTAGTCCTGGTTTAGACCTGGTTTGGACCTGGTTTAGACCTAGTTTTAGACCTGGGTTAGTCCTGGTTTAGACCTGCTTTAGTCCTGGTTTAGACCTGGTTTAGACCTGGTTTGGACCTGGTTTAGTGTCTGACAATGAGTGGAATTACCAGGAAAAAAAAAAAAAAAAAAAGAGGATATAGCCTGAAATGTGAAAACAGGAAAATACCGCCATGTAATCCATTTATTCCAACAAAGTAACTGTAATCCAATTACCACTCACTGAAACAGTAACTGTAACCGAATACAGTTACTCATAATTTGTACTCTGATTACGTAACTCCGGTACATGTAATCTGTTACTCCCCAACACTGCAAACACAATAGGTTTTCTTTAAGTTCATAACATTGATGGATGATTTCAATTTTCCAAACAGTTTTTGTAATTGACATTTGACTCGTTCATTGTCTAAAAAAGGTTCTACGTAGGCCTCGACAGTTTACAGATCACTTATCCTGATAAATAAAAAGGTATTGACGCTGTGTGAAGCAGAGAAAAGCTGTGTGGGTTTGTCCGTCTTCCACGCTGTTGACCATGTGAGTGAAATAGATGTGTTTGTTGAATTGCGCTGGAGCCTTGGGCTTTGGTAGAATACAAACCCAGCCAAAGCACCATAGTGTGTGTGAGAGTGTTTTCTGTGCTCATTGTTTCAGTGATAAACAGACTGAGGATCCTGGCACTGAAATGGGGTTTGGGAGTCCAGCACAGGTACAGGCATATTAAAGGGGCTCTACCTGATCTAAAAGTCCTAGATTACATAAAATGGATTCTTTAAGCCGTGTTAGAATGTTGTTACCTCCACAAAAACAGACCTGGAGTTGTTGTTTGAGTAATCCTTTATTACTGGTCTGTCCACTTCTCTAAAGTTCAAACCACCTCGATGTCACGAAGCAGCAGTTTGCAAGTTAAAGGGACAGTCTGGAATTTTGGACATAGGACCTCATTTCCTGGAGCAAGAAAGTGGTGGACCATTCTCCAAAAAAGTTAGCAACTTTCAGACTTGTACTGCTGTTATCTGAGCAAGATCCGACCAGGCAGGTGTTTGTATCGCTAAATATACTTTAAAGGGACAGACCGGAATTTTAGACATAGGAGCTCATTTCCTAGTGAGCCAGAGTGTTGGAGACGTGTGGAGACACTTTTTGAAATATTCCATCCAGTCCTTTTATTTGCAGAGGTCACTGGTGCTAGACTAGTGCATGTCAATGGTCATAGTTAGGTTCCATTTGTTGAGAAACAAATATTTCCCTGCTTTTGTTTTCTAAAATAACATTGTGCACACAGCATAGTTTTCAAAAAAGTGTTTGTTTACATCAGCCCGCATAAATACTCCATCAAGCACCGTCATAATTACACCAAACCTCTGGGCAGCACCTGGGTTAGATTCAAACCTGTAGCATTTATTTCATTACAGTTGTCAGTGTTACTCAAAATTACCTTGAAAAATGTGCATTACTGAGCGGGCTCGCCTCTCCACAGATCTGTTAAAGGAGCAGTAAAATTGCTGACCTCCGAACCTCATTCGTCTCTGGTCATGGATATGAAACATCAGCTGTGCAATTGCAAACACATGAAAAGTGCAACTGCTGCTCTGAATTCATCATCATCATCATCATCATCATCAGGGCAAAAGGGAAACATTGGTCGCACTTTTGTTGCATCAGCCCCTAAAACTTTGTGTATCTCACTTTACACTCAAACATCAAACCGTAGTTTTCCAGAATCTCCACTCTAGCCAGAATTTTTAGAAAGATTCATTTTCAGAGGTGAATTTGCTGTTTGCGTGTAAAAGACGGGAACAAACAAAGGGAAATGTCTCAGTTTTTAAAAATACCTGTGTACATGTAAACGGGGCCTTATCCTGCCACTAAAAACAGTCTTACCCACTCCACAAAACACCCGAAGCAAATCTATTATTACACCAGACTGTCCATGTAAATGTCTGTGTTGATAGAATAATGTTTGAAATAAAACTAACCTCGCTTCACGTGAATCGTTGCATGTTGAGGGACTATTTTCATCTAGATCAGTCCACCACTGCCAAGTTTTCTATCAGGAAGTACAACTCACTGCTGCTGCTGCTCAGACATAAATCCTTCAAATGCAAAGTAAAATTATTCTATCAACACAGACATTCACATGGACAGTCTGGTGTAATAATAGATTTGTTTCGGGTGTTTTGTGGAGTGGGTAAGACTGTTTTTAGTGGCAGGCTAACTATGGCCATTGACATGCACTAGCCTAGCACCAGCGACCTCTGCAAATACAAGGACTGGATGGAATATTTAAAAAAGTGTCTCCACACGTCTCCAACACTCTGGCTCACTAGAGAATCAGGTCCTTTGTCCAAAATTCCGGACTGTCCCTTTAAGAGCACTGTGTAATATTCCTAGTGGACGGTCCCCTAACCGCTTGTCTCCATGAAAATGCCATTGCTTTGTCTATAATGTTCCCCCAGGTAACAGAACTACGCTACATTACAATTCAGATCTGTGGAGAGTTGGCCCTATTCACAGAAGGAATTATTGTATTTGTGAGTGATAGAAACAATAACATCTCCATGGAGACAAATATGTAGCGTACCCCTCAATCAACTCAAGTCTTTCTTTTGTACTCAAATCATTCCATGTATTTGAGCCCCAGTACAGAAATACTTTGAATAAGCAGCTCTTGAGGTCAAAATACTGTATGTTGTTTTATTATTCGATAATTAGGAAGTGCATTGTTAGCATGCTAGTTGTTGTTAGCCTTACCGTGACTGCTCTGGTCTCTAAAAGTTATAAAAAGCTCTAATAAACTTAACAAAATAAAATGGATAAGGTAAGTGAGGAATAACTTTGGACCACTGCAAACTGTCTCAAATGAACTAAGTCTGTTTTTCACATTTTGAAAACAGTAAAAATCAGGTACAGTGTCTTTAAAGGAACTTCTCGTAGGCGTCCACCATCTGCTTGTCCGCACGGAGATGTTATTGCTCTGCGGAATGTTCCCTTGTAGAGGATTAAACTGAGCTGCCTTGCATTTATTCAGTCCTGGGTGCTCTGTTGGTTAAAATTATCTTGAAAAACATGTATTCTTACCACGAGTGGGTTCGCCTCTCCACAGATCTGACCTGTAACTTGCCCTGATGCTTGTCTCCAGAAAGATAAGTTACTATACGCAACATTCTAGGACAAAGCATTAAAGAGCAAACATTACATCGTTTTCTTTTATTTCATTCACACAAACTGTATATTTAGGCCGAGTTCTTCTCTCAAAACAGAAAACACTCTGCTCCAACTTGTGATGTCATATGGTAATACAGGAAGTGCTCCATAGTGTTTTGAAACTCCAAACACTTTCATTAGAATCATTTGGATCATTTCAGACCTGGAATTTCCAATCTCTACTGAAAAAAAGTAAATAGTAGCTGTTAATTTGAAAACTACCACTACATGACATCACAAGGTGGAATAGAGCATTTTGAGCAGTGGAAATGTAGACAAACTAATAATAAAGGCTTTCTCAAACATGTGTGAATGAAACAAAACACAACTCCAGATGTTTTTGAGGAGGTAAAAACATTCTAACATGGCCAAAATCATAAGAATCTGTTTTTCGTAATATAGGATTTTTAACATTTCCTTGGGGACAGATGGCAGATTTTCTGGCAGAAAAGTTACACATTGCACCTTTAAATCCACAAAAGAAAATTGTATTGTGTTAGTTGCTTGTATATTGCAGGTTGGTTTATAGAGAACCAATTCTCTCTTCCAACAACAACCTGGTCACAAAAGAGCAATAGAGCAGAGCCAACGCCACAATACAAGACACACACAGCGTTAAATAAACATTGGCTTGTATTGGAGGGAGGATCCTGTAGTTGAAATAGCTGTTCACTTCTCTCACCGTGCGCTCACAGGAGCATTATTCAATCACAAAAGCTGCTGTTGTTGGCTGTTAAAAGGATTTTAAGATACAACATTAGGCTAATGTGGCAAATTTGAGACGTAATCTCACCAGGTTTAATATTTATCTTCTATTCTGCCAAAACAGTGAAGTGCCCAGAGTTTTAGGGCCCTAATATTATGAGATTTGATTGGCTACTGAGCAGCTGCAGTGACAGTCTGTTGAATCATCATATGAAGACAAATCCTCACATGCTTGGGTTTTATCATTTAAATTCACCGCACTATTTGAACTATTTAAAACAATATTTTCAGAGCTGTGACAACATAATAGCCATTTCCACTAATGTTTTACCCAAAAGGAAAAGAAAATGGTATTTGATAAGAATCACTTTATTAATAAACTGAAAAAAGGAAATTTACATGTCAAAGAAATTTCTGAAGACACTTTTCAAATGTTAACTCCTGATAGAAGGAGTGTGTTAACACATACTAACACATAGTATGTGCAGATCACCATGTTACCTTTTATTGGTTTGAAAATGCTATATTTGTCAAACACACAACAAAACAATGTATTATCATGTTTTAAAAGTTTCACTTGTTCTTTTGATGCTCTGAGGTGGTTTTCACACATGTTGCTGCACTCTCTGAACCGACCCCAGTGCTCTCTAGATTTAGTTCTGTTTTGCGTGACAGGCATCAGCTGATCACACAACTTATTTCTATGACAAAGACTTCAAGTGGACAGACAGAGACACATGAATATGCAAACTCACTCTCACAGGCGCTGTACCCGGAGGTCTTTCACCTGAGGCTAAGTACACCATGAAAGCTGTATGCTCTGGAGACAGCAGAGGAAAGATTTGAGCGACAGGCAGACAGACCCAGACTCACCTGCAGACACAGACAGAGGCTGCGTTCAGACTGCAGCCTGAAGTGACCCAAATCTGATTTTTTGGCCTCTATGTTCCTGTATCTGATCTTTTAATGACAGTCTGAATGACACAGATCCGATTTTTTCAAATGCGACCCAGGCCACTTGGATATGTGCTCCTGAAACCGATACATATCTGCTCTTTTGACATGTGACTTCAGTCTGAACGGCCAAAGTGCATTCATCCGACCTGCACGTTATCAACAAGACACAAACATCACTATTCTGCTCTGAAGTAGGTGAAAATTGTTAATGAACTCCGTGTCACTGAAGCGAAGCACATCACCACTCACCACTCTTGGCTACGTCTCCACATCCACTCGTTCCTTTCAACGGACGTCACTGCTGCTGTCCCACACAACGCCACGGCCAAAAACCTCGTCCTTCTCCTTCTCAATCTCCTCCTTAAAACAAGTAAGTTGTTCATGTTCTGGCTCCGGTACGAGAGGAACTTTAAAATCGTCAGGTGATCAATGCTGCGTCCATGTTTGGACAACTTCTGTAAACACAGAGACGCTCACTGTGGTTGACGTCATCGTGTCTCCAGTGCACATGTGGGACACTTTTGGGCCGTTTAATGTTCACACTGGAGACACATACAAGTCGCATTTAATTGGAAATGTGAACGACCTCGCAAAAACATCGGATTTCACAAAAAATCAGGATTAGCATTAAGCATTGCAGTCTGAACATAGCCAGAGACTCACCTGCAGACACAGACACAGACTCACCTGCAGACACAGACACAGACTCACCTGCAGACACAGACACAGACTCACCTGCAGACACAGACACAGGCTCGTCTGTGCAGACAGACTCACCTGCACAGACAATCAGAATCACCAATCAGAATGTGTCTGTCATGTTCACACCGGCCTAAGTGCACAACCCTCAGAGTAAATGCTCTTTTATGTCGACCTTATTACCTCCGCCAAGGAGGTTATGTTTTTGCCGGCGTTTGTCTGTTTGTTTGTTTGTTTATTTGTTTGTCTGTTTGTCTGTTAGCAACATAACTCAAAAAGTTATGGACCGATTTTGATGAAATTTTCAGGATTTGTTGGAAATGTGAAAAGGAAGAACTGATTTCATTTTGGGGGTGATCCGGAAGAAATCCTGGATTCTGGATCACTTTGAAATTTTAGTTAACATTGTGGTAAATGGGGCCAAAAAGTTTGTTTCTCAATATCTCGGTTAATTATTGACCAAACCCCATGAAATTTGACTCAGGGATGGACAATGGGATCCTCTTTCATATTCCAAAGGCTGATCCGGATCTGATCCACAAGACTGATTTTATCGCAATTTATATAAAAATGGGGGTAGTCCTTGGCGGAGGTCTGCGCTCTCTGACTGCTTTTCTAGTTTGTAACTGTGTCTGTCTCCCCACCCTTTGCTTGGGTTTGAAAAGAGTCCGGGAGAGATCACTAAATTACTGAAACATGCATGGATGACATCTATTAAAACCTCCTTTTTGAATTTTAATATTCTGAATTCAAGTCATTCTAGACATACACATTTTTGCTATTGATTCTTTACAGTTGATGTCATCTCTCTGAAGTCTCTCACACATGAAATGACAGTCATCAGCTCACTAACATTATTCAATAGTTTTTCATTTAGTGTCTCTCACCTTTTTGTTGAAAATCAAACTGACCTGAGCTGGACCATGAACGCTCGTATTGATCACAGGCTCCTGAAAATGTGCCTTTTTCTTGAGTTCTCAGACAGTCTTAAATCTTTTCTGTCAGTGTTTGATAATGTGTGCATCGTGTCACCATGGTAACTGATGAATATTATGCCATACCAGATACACGCAGAACACCCCCAGCGTAATGTCACTACAAAGTATCAATAGACCTTTGCGATACCAATTCAGTGTATAATATAAGTGACTTGTCGTTTTGTCTGCACTTGGTTTCAGAAGGAGAAGGATCTTAATCTAAATTCTGGTATAAGACCATTTAAATTCCCCTCGGTGGAGCAGAGTAATTGTTTAGTGCTCTGGAGGAGACAGGGCCCACGGGGAGAGGCTTTTCAGGTGAACACTATTTTTAAGTCACAATTACATTTGATTACAGGCAGACTGAAGCAGCTCACTGGCCTTTGTCTTCTACTTATTGTGCTACGATTACTTTCCAGTTTTTATTTAAGTACCTAACATGATCTAACACCCATTTTCAGCGTAATCACTTGAAATCACTTTCGAAATAACATTTTTCTTCCTCCAAAATTCAACTCGACTGTGCACAAATATCTGTTTTAACATTCAGAAGCAAGGAAAACGCCACAACAGTGGAACATGATAAAGATTTATTGACGACGGACAAATGTGATGGTTGTCGGATTAGGCCTGAATAGAAAGTACTTCTGGGTATTTGAAGGTGTGGTTGGGCTGAGTTTGATTCTCTGGAGAGGAGCAGGAGGAGGTTGAGGCGTGGTCCTGCTCCTGAATCTCAGTCAGTCATATTAACTCCACATTACGTAAGTTTTAGAAGAAAGCTGCATTTCATTTTTTGTATTTTAGCATTAAACCCTCCTGCAGTGTACATGATTTAATAATATTACACCTTCAGATCCAAAAATGATATAAGTAGTTTAATACAGTAATCCAGAGGGTGTCCTGCAGTGTGACATGAACAAATCACACATAAAAAAAAAAAATAGAATGAGCTCATCTGACATTTACCGTATTTCCTGCACTATTAGGCCCTTTGGATTATAAGGCGCATTGTCATTAAATGGTTTATTTTCAAACTTTTTTTCACAAATAAACCGCACCGGGCTTTAAACGAAACCCAACAGTTTGATGGCTCAGTGGGACTTTGTTTGTGGCGTTCACGGTGACTCTGGGCTTTGTTCAGTTGTGGCGTGTAGGGAGGGTGCTGTCTGGGACCAACGGATTGTCGGCGTGTTCGCAGTGACTCAGTTGTTCAGTTGTGTCTAGAAGTGGCACATTGCACTCGCTTTTTCGGTTCGTTCCTCCGTTCCGTTCCACGTCCTCGTGGAGTGAGGAGTGTGTCTGTGGGTGTTTGTCGCTATGTGGTCGCTGTCTGCTCCGTGCATGTGTGCCTGTTCTGCAGGTGGCGCGGCTTTGTAGTTTACTGAAGTCGTGCTGGGACACCCGAGTGGATTTGTGTATAAGGCGCTCTGGATTGTGTGGCGCGCAGTCGTTTTTTGATGGGGTTGGAGGCTTTTGAGTGTGTCCTATAGTGCAGAAAATACGGTATGCACTCGGACGAGCTCTGAGGTTACGGGTTTAAGATACAGAACTAATTTAATCTTGTAATTTCCAGACTAAACACTACTTTTTTCTCACACTTTGAACTCTGTGGCTTATACAAAGATGCGGTTAACATAAAGTTGTAACAATAGCGAGCGCCGTTGTCAGCACTAAAACAGTTTATCGCCGTGTGATAAAATAAGTTCTGATGCTAAATGAACATTAGTGAGTGGGATTAGTCTTAGGCTACGTTCAGACTGCAGGGCTTAACGCTCAATTCCGATTTTTTGTGAAATCCGATGTTTTTGCGAGGTCGTTCACATTTCCAATTAAATGTGACTTGTATGTGACTCCACTGTGAACATTAAACGGCCCGAAAGTGTCCCGCATGTGCACTGGAGACACGATGATGTCTGTTACAGAACATGTTCAAAATCCAAAAGAGCCAATATGAGCTCAGAGGCACAGCCATGTTTATCAAAAAGAAAATCAGAACAAACATGAAATTTTGTAAATCTGTTAAAGGGGTGGAGCTGTGGAACAACTGTACAGAAAACCTAAAATTGTGCACCACTCTCTTTCACTTCATAAAGAAGTTTAAATGTTTAACTCTGGACAGATACATGAAATATGATACTTAGTTTGTGCTGTAGAACTTTGTTGTACTGTTACTGATTAGTTTGTTTCCTCCTGCTGTATTTTTGAAGATGAACTGGTGTCAAGATGACGCTCTGACAAAGGAATAAAGGGTAGGCATAAAAAGCTTAAGCTTCAGTCTGCACCTTTTCGGTCTGTGTATGTTAAATATGACTGTCTGTGAATTCAATGTCAAACTATACCTGTGACCGAAATAAATAAATAAATTAAAAATAAATAAATAAAAATAACCACAGCGAGCGTGCTCTGTGTTTACGGAAGTTGTCCAAACATGGACGCAGCATTGAGCACCTGGAGATTTTAAAGTTCCTCTCGTACCGGAGCCAGAACATGAACAACTTACTTGTTTTAAGGAGGAGATTGAGAAGGAGAAGGACGAGGTTTTTGGCCGTGGTGTTTTGTGGGACAGCGGCGGCGACGTCTGTTGAAAGGAACGTGTGGATGTGGAGACGGAGCCAAGAGTGGTGAGTGGTGATGTGCTTCGCTTCAGTGACAAGGAGTTCATTAACAATTTTCACCTACTTCAGGGCAGAATAGTGACGTTTGTGGCCGTTCACACTGAAGTCGCATGTCATAAGATCAGATATGTATCGGTTTTAGGAGCACATATCCAAGTGGCCTGGGTCGTGTTTGAAAAAATCGGATCTGTGTTGTTCAGACTGTCATTAAAAGATCAGATCCAGGTCACATAGGGGCCAAAAAATCGGATTTGGGTCACTTCAGGCTGCAGTCTGAACGCAGCTTAAATGACTCGTATGTGTTAAATGCAGGTGAGTGCTTAAATGACGAAAAGAAACGTCTCAAACTTCAGTAGCCGGACTTCCACTCATACCTGATCGATACACTTATCTCCGCCCCCGAGAGAGCCTGAAATCTGCTGAAATCCTCCAAGACACTGACATGATACAGACAAGACAGAAGCTCTTTCTGCAGGAGACATGCGCAGTAGAGAGACGGGGCTGACGGTCCAAGGAAGATGCTGTTTGACTGTGTTTTGAACAGTCATTTTGCACTTCATACACACACCCTCCTCATGGAAAATACACAAAAAATTCAGGTGCAGCTTTTAAGTTAAACTGATGTGGCTGTGAAAGAAGGAAACAGAGCTGCTGCACGTGAGCTCAGCATCAATGAAATGATGGTGAGATTTTGGCAACAGCAGCAACGAACTGATTCAATGCAAAAAGACGACAAAAGCTTCCAGAGGCGGTTAAAGCAGATGACCTGAACTTGAAAACGTTCTTGAAGACGTGGACACCTGCAGCTTATAGACATGTGCAACCTATATATGTATAATTTTTTTCCTTTTAAAATTTAGCTGAGGTGACTTACATTCAGGTGTGCTCCATTATCCTGAAACTATGGTAATTATCATTTTCTTATTTAAAAACAAAATCCAACTTTTCTGAAATATGTTGAACATGCACAGGTGTGATGTCCTGCGGTGTGACAGCTGTATTTCCTGAGAAAAACACAATTCTAATATTAAACAAATCTACTTTAAGATTTATATCAGTTATATCATTATCAAACCAACACTCCAAACATGTTAAGCTTTTTTCATTACTGTTAAAGGTTGAAATTTTCCAAGAATATTTATTCACCTCATTCTAGAAGTGTCCTTGGGCACCGCCATCATCATTTAGATTGAATTATTTTGTATGGAGCTGCCGATCTTGACAGCAAATAAGTTGAGAACAAACTATAAAGTGTTTTAAAGCCTCCCAGACAATCGGTGCAGTGTGACTTGTTGGTCACATGGACATTGAACATTTTACACAAATGAACCGACTTTATGTCATATTTAAGATGCAAAGCTTTTTTCAAATTCTCCACTGACTGTTTAAGAGGAGCATTTAGAGACGAAAGTGGGTGAAAGAGAGACTGTCCAGTGAGGTGACATGAGAGGTCTCACTGCAGGACATGTTAAAATGTTTAAAATGCAGAGTTACACAAAAAATCATGTGATGTTTGTGGAAAAGGTTCGCTACAATTGTTATACAACAGATTTGTTTTTGAAAATAATTTTTGTATTTTGCTACAAAGGCACGTCACAGTAGCCTGATTCATCAGCCGGTTTCACTTCGTAGAAACCGTCTGACCTCGCAGTGTTAGGATTCGTTTGCTCAACAGTAGGCAGGTACTTTTTTATTTAACCAATCACTGCTATTTGGTCCTGACCACAGAGTGTATAAAAGAAGTAAACTAAGCAAGTGTGATGTCACCCATAGTGTTCAGCACCGCTCAAATGAGGCTCGCGATGCTCACGGTTACAGGAGCCAGGCTCTATGTTATGAATAGGATTTTTTCACGGACAAAATAGTGGAAAAAAAATTCAGGATCATGTACAACGGCTTAATGCGAACATTTTAAGACTAAAATGATGAAGCTCACTGCAGCAGTTACAGAGAGAGGAGCCACAAAATCCTAATGTAAGTCAAATGGAGCCAGAGTCAGAAGGAGCCGGAAGAGCCTCCTGGAGAACTTCACACACGCTCCCTATGCACGGCTCGTCTGCAACAGCGTGTGCCCTCGTGTACCAGCGTGCATCACAGGGCAGGTTCAACTTCCTAAACATCCTACCTGTCCATCTGCCTCACGTCAGCACGCCGCCCCTCGCCTTTTCACGCTCTCGCTCCTTCCTGCGTACAGCGAACACAAGCCCCTCCCACAGTGCGGCTGATTAGAAGAGCAAGACCAAACGTGAAGCAAAAACCAGTCTAAATTTGTGTTCCAGTGTTGGCACAAAGCAGGTCTACAGCATAGAGCGGATCTACAGAACAGACCTACTGCCACATTTGGCTGAAGTTTGTCTAATAAAAGTGCACAAATGCATCTGTGTTTGTCACGATGTGCGTTTGGTTTGGTAAACGTGCAGAGGCTGGTAAATATCACTGCAAAACCAGAAAAGAATGTAACTCCAGTTTGGAACTTTAAAAAACAGGTTTAAAAATCTTCCTTCATTTTTTTCACAGTTTTGTGTAAAGTGCCAGAGGAAGTTCTCTTAAAGAAGAGGTTCTCAAACTGTGGGGGAGGGTCCAAAAAAGGGGCACAGAGTGTTTCAGTGCAGTTTGTTTGGCTTTGTATTAGGTAGATCATTTTGACTTGGTCATTTTGTAAGTAGCTCACATGATGAAAAAGTGTGAACACCCCTGATCTAGTGCATTCTGATTCCTGACCTAGACACTGGAGAGAAATGAAATTGAGTGGAGGCACTAGGTGGTGTTAGTCTGACTATTGTCACACAGCAGGACAGAAAAATAGACATTACACTCCCAATCTTCTAACTTCCTCATTTACTACACATTTCATGGAAGAGACAGTTCTGATAATTAATTTAATTTACAGGCATTACATATCAGACAGACATGCTCATGACTTCTCTGGAGCGCCAAGGATAAATTAAAT
Source organism: Boleophthalmus pectinirostris (assembly GCF_026225935.1). Lineage (NCBI taxonomy): Eukaryota > Metazoa > Chordata > Actinopteri > Gobiiformes > Gobiidae > Boleophthalmus > Boleophthalmus pectinirostris. The sequence goes on along the minus strand of NW_026571515.1, from coordinate 37,693,249 downwards.
GAAACATGAAACACTAATAGAATCAAAGAGAACGTACATACATGCACATCGCAGCTATGTTATTTATTACGGTTTTCACATTCATAGTGAGAGATGAAAACTTTGAAATGAACACACTGTACATGTCCTGAAAGTCTCACTATCCACTGTGCCCCCAAAGACGGAAATATCCCGTATCCCACGTAAAGCGACGCTCCAGGACTCGACTAATGTTCACAGAATGGACTTTTATGAGACCGTCCATCAGATCTAAACTCCTCTTATCATTACGCTTTGTCCGTTTATGTTAGAATTAAAAGAATTACATTTAATTGCAGGGAGACTGAAGCAGCAGCTCACCGGCCTTTGTCTTTTACTTACTGAGCCGCTATTACTTTCCAATCGACTTTATTTATAGCACTTTTCATTAGCACACAGTTTCCAAAGCGGTGCGCAGAGAGAGTTTGGGAGCAGTCACATCGCATAAGAGCACGTCATAATATATATAATTTGAGTTTTAATTTGAGTTTTAATTTTAGTTTTATTAGTCATGAGTGAGTCTGAGTGCAGCGTCCAGGGACCCATCCCACCAAAAGCCATTATGCATAGGCAGTGTTGGGAAGGTTACTTTTAAAATGTATTCCCCTACAGATTACAGATTACATCCATCAAAATGTAGTTTGTAACAGAATACATTAGGTTACTTAAAGTGAGAAGTAAGTAACTTTGGTAATACTTTGGAATACTTGCTCTAGCAAAGACTAGGAAGAGTCTTCAACATAAGATCTTTGTCTGTTGTAAAAGCAAAAAAAAAAGCTCCGACTTTACTTAACCAAATAAAAAATATTATTGATAGAAGAGGAGGAAACATGGTCCATGCAGCATGATTTAGTCCTGTTAAATCCTGTTTTAGTCCTGGTTTAGTCCTGGTTTAGACCTAGTTTAGACCTGGTTTAGACCTAGTTTAGTCCTGGTTTAGTCCTGGTTTAGACCTAGTTTAGTCCTGGTTAGACCTAGACCTGGTTTAGACCTGGTTTAGACCTTTAGTTTAGTCCTGGTTTAGACCTAGTTTAGACCTGGTTTAGTCCTGGTTTAGTCCTGGTTTAGACCTAGTTTAGACCTGGTTTAGTCCTGGTTTAGTCCTGGTTTAGACCTAGTTTAGACCTGGTTTAGACCTGGTTTAGACCTGGTTTAGACCTAGTTTAGACCTAGTTTAGACCTAGTTTAGACCTGGTTTAGACCTGGTTTAGTCCTGGTTTAGACCTAGTTTAGACCTGGTTTAGACCTGGTTTAGTCCTAGTTTAGACCTAGTTTAGACCTGGATCTGACAGGATTAGGCTTTGACAAACCGGTATGGCCACAATTAAATTTGGCACAGATGAGAAAAAAAAAAGAAGGTAAATCTTCCCTTTATTCAAGCACAAAAAAACACTGAAAAGCCTTTGTTCTTACTGTGAGCTGCTTATCTCTATGAATATACAATATGTCTGATAGGTTGGTTTAATGCCACACTGCGTAACATTCCTTGCCTAATTCATCAATCACTGCTATTTGGTTGTGACGTATGCAGTGTTGGGGAGTAACAGATTACATGTACTGGAGTTACGTAATCAGAGTACAAATTATGAGTAATTGTATTCAGTTACAGTTACTGTTTCAGTGAGTGGTAATTGGATTACAGTTACTTTGTTGAAATAAATGGATTACACGGTGATATTTTCCTGTTTTCACATTTTGGGCTATATCCCCCTTTTTTTTCCCCCCGGTAATTCCACTCATTGCACTAAACCAGGTCTAAACCAGGTCTAAACCAGGTCTAAACCAGATCTAAACCAGGTCTAAACCAGGTCTAAATCAGGATTTAATATCATTTAATATTATTTAATATTTTTAATTTGTTTAAGTAAAGTCTGGGCTTTTTTATTGCTTTTACTAAACAAAACATCTTATGTGAAGATTTCCTAGTCTTTGCTACTCTAGAGCAAATCAAGTAATCCAAAGTATTCAGATTACGTTACTCACTTTAAGTAATTTAATGGATTACATTACAAACTACATTTTGGTGTATGTAATCTGTAATCTGTAGGGGAATACATTTTAAAAGTCACCTTCCCAACACTGGACGTATGTAATGCACCACTAACGGGGCTAACTGGAATATGAAGCTTTTCCTAAATCCCGTAGGAAGAAGGGCAATAACATCTTTCCCCTTGATGAAATTCACCAAACATTCTCTTTGTTTCGGCTTTAAATCCTTGATTTCGGGAATCGTTGCCAACACAGAATGTCTGTCTTCGTCTACATCCATCTCGACGCTTTGTTTACTGTTGTGTTGTTCCACAAAAGGGACCCAGAAAGACGCGACGAGTTTGACGTCATGTCTTCACAGCTCTTCGCTGATTGGCCGGTCTCGTGTATTCGTCTAGTGTATTCTGATTCTTGACCTAGACACTGGAGAAAAATGAAATTGAGAGGAGGAGAACATTCCCAGCAAAGCAATAACATCTCCACAGAGACCAGCAGGTGGCATACCAGCAGGAGGAATTCAGAGCTGCAGTTTTCAAAGGGAACTCAAGAGAACTAGTTTCTTTTATTAAGTTGTTTTAGATCAATAAAACTATTTAAAATGTCTGAGAGTGACCAAAGTAATGCTCCACAGGTTTCATAGATTATAACGATAGTAGATAAAAAAGTAGCCTGAGTTCAAGGTTTGTATCGAGGAAACTATTCATACACTGGGAGAACATGCAAACTGTACATGAGATGAACTGTGAACTGAACCCAGGACATTGCACTGACCACACAGACACCATCAACACAAATGTGACGTCTTTCTACTTTCTTTCTCATTAAAGGGCCCATATGACGCTGCTATTTTCTGACCTGTGTTCTAATGTTTTTTCCTCATCACAAACAGACCTGGAGTTGTGTTTTGTTTCATTCACACATGTTTAACACACTGTTCTCTTCCACATGTGGTGATCCAGGAAGTGTTCGCTGTGTTTTTAAACTCCATACACCTTCACTGGAATCATTTGCATAACATCAGCCCTGGAATTGCCAAACTCTACTGAAATAAAAGTAAAATGTAGCTGCTAACATGAGAACTACCACTTCATCATAACCACATGGTCACTCACTGCTGGCACCGCACTCAAACCCATCAATCACTTTTTTAAAAAGCCATAAAAATACTGAACAAGAAACCATTCTCATTTCACCATTGCACTATTTTAGATAAATATAATCGGTAACACTTCATAATAACTACACCTTATTTAGCCTTAATAAAGCATGAACAAAGACTTAATTAATAATGATTCACGCTTAGTAACTACTTAATTACTACCTGAATTAGCACTTAACTTGCACTTAATTCACCTGTGCTGTAAATAGTTACTCAAAACTTCTTAATTACTCATGAACTAACCATTTGCATGTTTACAAATGCATCTGGGTCCAGTCAAGTGGTAACGGAGGGAAACAGGGGCAGATTTTTTACATTCAAATGTCTCTTATTCAGAAACTAGAGGGACTATTGAAATAAGTAAAGTATCAGAATGTAGGAAAGAGTTACACTCCAACAGGGTCAAGTTAAACCTGTGATATTCTTTCAAGTTGTTGACAAAAACCTAAAAAACTCATGTCAGTAACGGAGGGAATGAAATATGCAGCACTTTTTGGGCAATAAATCCAAACAGTGATAACTCTTGGTTCTCACTTACATATCCTTAACAACTGGTTTGAATATTTGCTTCATATAGTTTTCTACCATATGGTACAAGATTAGGTTGAAAAACCTCTTACTTTTTGAGTCATGAGATTTTTTATTAAGAAAGGTCATGGTAACGGAGGGAAAAGTAACGGAGGGAAAATTGTACAAACAAGTAGAAGGTGCAGGATTTTACATCATTTTGTCATCTTCAGAATACTTTAATATTACTTCAAAATGAAAGGAAACTATTTCTATAAAATATGTCAGTCCTTCCAAGCAAATTTTTATCATTTTAAAAACTTTTTAAAATTTTTTTTATCATGTACCTTCATCAACAGTTCAAAGATGGAATAACAAAAGATATGATGAAATACATCCATTTATTTACATGATTTGCAGGTCTTTGAAATTTGGAAAATAATTTTTGTTCCATGTTTCATACATGGTCTGTTTAAAACATATGGAACTTTAGAACCAAAAATGGTCCAGAAAAAAGGTCAACAGTTTCATAAACTAGAGTACATATGTATCTGTTCAATACATTTTTATTTCAGATGCATTAACTTGAATTTCTGGCCTTGCTGTTTACTTCTGCTTGACCGGGCCCATATTTAAGTACATATTTGAGCATTTATTAATGATTAA
>NW_026571515.1:37576410-37683910 GCF_026225935.1 Boleophthalmus pectinirostris | reverse complement strand
GAATATTCCACAGTGTAGCTTTTGTGACTGGGAGCGTTACGCACTACTGAAATGAGACGCGCTGGTCACAAAAGGTGATCTCTGGTTTTGACTTTTTGGATGTGTCGTTTGGATATGCGCTGCTCCGGTGAGAGAATCTGAGCGAGGCGCGCGGGGACCGTTGGAGCCGGGTCTGGTCTGATAGTTGGCGGACAGAGCCATGGAGAAGTGCCTCTTGTTTGTGCTGAGCGTGGCCGCGCTGTGCGCGCTGCTCCGGGCGCAGAATGACACGGAGCCCATCGTCCTGGAGGGAAAGTGCCTGGTGGTGTGTGACTCTAACCCCGCCGTGGACTGGAAGTCCTCCTCTCCGCTCGGCATCTCCGTGCGCGCGGCCAACTCCAAAGTGGCGTTCTCCGCCATCCGGAGCAACAACCACGAGCCCTCCGAGATGAGCAACAAGACCCGGATCATCTACTTCGACCAGGTCCGTGCACTTTACTTCAGAAAAATCTGTTTCATCATTTGTCATACAGTGATTCATTAACCAACCACAATGTTTCATGTAGTTTCCCTTTTTATAAGTTTTGTTTATTTTGCACGTTTTTAATACATATGAATAATCTAATTGTTGAGAAGTAAATCAGGAGTACATGAGGAGTACATGAGGAGTACATGAGGAGTACATGAGGAGCGCACAGACATGTATTTGTGAGCGTGTGCCGTGCGTCCCGCGGGCTGCCCTGTGTCGCGCGCATATTCGCCTTTGGGCACTGGTGGTCGCGCGCACCTGTCCACACTCTGTTTGTCTGGGCAGCTCAGCGTCTGTGTGAATGACATAACAATGAGCTGATGCTGGTGTCATTACGCGCGCTGATCATCTGAGCGCGGAGGGTCAGACGCAGCCGCTGTACTGAGCGCTGCTTCATGACGTTACAGGGTAAGGGCACCTAACTGTCCTTATACGGACTCTTCTCCAAATCTGGACATGTAGCCACGAGAACTTGATTTACAGAGAAGTCTGCGCAGACACTGACTATGTTTACACACTAATCTGATCATTACCTGATTTCTAGAGTGATCTGATGAGTGAAATGTCAGTTACACAGTTTCATCTGATGTAGTTTGATTTCTTTCTGACTGTTCACACCTGCTTTTGACAAGAGAAATTATACAAAAAGGCAAACTTATGTGGCAAAGACAAAAATAAGACCATGAGGAAATGTTAAAGATTGAGTCCTTCTAAAGTGGATTACAGTTTGTCTTCTCAACACAAAACCAGGCAACAAAAAACACATGTATTTTTATCAGAATATTCTAGTTGTCTGATTTTTACTGTAAATGTTCCACAGAGGCAGATCCTAAACTTAAAGGTGCATTGCGCAGCTTTTCTGGTGGATGGTCCGTCATTTGTATTCATGGAGCTGTTATTGTTTTGTCTGGAAGATTCCACAGTAGAGATTAAACCTATCTATCACACGGGGAACAACTATAGGCTACATTACAGGTCAGATCTGTGGAGAGTCGTCCCATTTGCAGAGAGAATGATTGTATTTTTGAGTGACAGGAACACCCGTAATGAATAAATGCAAGATAGATGTGTTTAATATCATGCCATGGAACAGACAAAGACATAACATCTCCATGGAGACAAGCAAGTGACAGATCCACTACAAGAAAAGTTGCACAATGCACCTTTAAAGCAACTTTGAGCTATAAATCCATCTGTAATTGAATAAATGTAAGGCAGAGCTCTTTAATGACATACTACGGAACATTCAGACCAATGACATATCCATAGAAACGAGCAGATGACAGACCCTCCGCCATAAAAGTTACACAGTGCACCTTTAAATACTGACTTTTTCCATGGCCCACTTAATTCCATGTTAAACGTTACTGAACTGTTTTGATAAGAAGCTTTTCACCTCCAGTCTGTTGTAAAGTGAAAGGATTTTTTCAATAAAACTCTCGCTAGAATTTCTGTTCAGTGCATTGAATTCATTTTTATGTTGTCGATGACGCACGGTTATTACATTTGATTATGCTGATAAACGCTCTGACGCTGCGGTGCTACAGTGGCACAGCTCTCGCCTCACAGAGAAAAAGGTTTCAGGTTTGATTCCTCGTCCATGTGCGTGTTCTTCTCATACCATGCCATACCAACTTTATTTATAAAGCACTTTAAAAACTTGACAGTAAACCAAAGTGCTGTACACAAACACAGGACAGACAAACAATCGCAGTAAAACAAATAGATGGTACACATAAAATACAGCTACTAAAAACATAGAAAAACAGTAAAATACTCAACAAGAAATATACATGTCACTTGTTAAAAGCCAGTGTAAAAAGGTACGTTTTTAGGAGCGATTTAAAAACAGGTACAGACTTGGCCTCTAATCTCTAATGGCAACTGGTCCCACAGTCGAGGGGCAGAAACAGAAAACACACTGTCCCCACGAAGTTTACGTTTAGTTTCTGGGACGGTGAGCTGGAGCTGATCTGCTGACCTGAGAGTGTGAGAGGGGACGTGTTGGGGAGTAACAGATTACATGTACCGGAGTTACGTAATCAGAGTACAAATTATGAGTAACTGTATTCAGTTACAGTTACTGTTTCAAAGAGTGGTAATTAGATTACAGTTACATTGTTGAAATAAATGGAAATAAACACGGCGCTATTTTCCTGTTTTTACATTTTGGGCTATACCCCCTTTTTTTTTTTTTTTTTCAGTAATTCCACTCATTGCCGGACACTAAACCAGGACTAAACCAAGTCTAGACCAGGTCTAAACCAGCACTAAACCAGGTCTAAACCCGGACTAAACCAGGACTAAAACCAGGACTAAAACCAGGACTAAACCAGCACTAAACCAGGTCTAAACCTGGACTAAACCAGGACTAAAACCAGGACTAAACCAGGTCTAAACCAGCACTAAACCAGCACTAAACCAGGTCTAAACCCGGACTAAACCAGGACTAAAACCAGGACTAAACCAGCACTAAACCAGGTCTAAACCGGACTAAACCAGGACTAAAACAGGATTAACAGGACTAAAACAGGACAATAATATTTTAAACAGGACTAGCAGACAAAAACCTTATGTGAGCTGTCTTTGTGTACAGCAAACAAGTAATCTCGTACGTTACTCTACAAACTACTAACTTAATCTGTAGGAATCTAAAGTCACCTTCCCAACACTAATACGGTTCATTACTAACTTCAGCCTTTTTTTTTTTGTCTAAACCAGACCAGACCGACATCTTCTAAACCAGGAAACCAGGTCTAAACCACTAAACCAGGTCTAAACCCGGACTAAAACCCGGACTTAAAACCAGGACTAAACCAGGTCTAAACCAGCACTAAACCAGGTCTAAACCCGGACTAAACCAGGACTAAAACCAGGACTAAAACCAGGTCTAAACCAGATCTAAACCAGGACTAAAACAGGATTTAACAGGACTAAACCATGCTGTGTGGACCGTGTCTCCTCGTCTTCTATCAATAATATTTTTAATACGGTTCAGTAAAGTCTGGTGCTTTTCATTGTCTTTTAGCAGACAAAACATCTTATGTGAAGATATCTTGGTCTTGGTTTCTGTACAGCAAATCAAGTAATCCAAAGTATTCAGATTACGTTACTCACTTTAAGTAATTTAATAGATTATGTTACAAACTACATTTTGGGGTATGTAATCTGTAATCTGTAGGGGAATACATTTTAAAAGTCACCTTCCCAACACTGGAGAGGGGACATAAGGGTGGATCAAGTCAGTGAGGTAGGAGGGCGCTAGGCAGTGCAAACACTTAACAGTAAATAAAATCATTTTAAAATCAACTCTAAAAGACACTGGGAGCCAACGGAGAGAAGCTAAAACGGGTGAGACGCTCTCGTGTTTCCGGGTTCCAGTTAAAAGTCGAGCCGCTGAGTTTTGGACCCGTTGCAACCGAGAAAGTGCATTTTGGCCGACACCAACATAAAGTGCATTACAATAATCCAATCGAGTTGTCACGAATGCATGTATGACAGTTTCAAAAAGTTGCATTGACAAAATGCAAAATGAGCTACCACTGCCCAAATTGATCTAAATAAGTGAATAATGGTGATTCTACAGTGGGAGCATTATTTGATAGCTAAACTGTCCTGTCAATATGTGCTCCCTTTAGTCGGAGCCCTTTTTGAGCAGAATACGACTGTCGAAATGAACTACCTATGCATATTCATATAAATGAGTTAAAATTGTACATAACTAAAGTACAAAGCTTGATCACCATGTGCAAACAGCATCAAACCTGCGTCTCTAATCCAAAGAAATACGTTGTCAAACTGGGGAGGTTCACTTTATTGGATCTATACAACTGTAAACAGAAAAACATAAGGTTGCTTAATTCGACGGGGCAGCGTGAATCGATAGACCTTACTGTCGATTTTGGCTGCTGGGAGCTCATTTCAATGGGACAGCCTATTTCGACAGAACACTGGCTTGCGAGACCCTAATCCCAAAACTGAATGCATCATTTCAGTTGAATTAGTTACTGATATTGTTCACGGTTAAGCTCTCTCATTAACTTTACGTGTAAATCCTAATATACATGCATCCCAAATTTCGGACTTCCAGTCATTGCACAATCCATACTGAGAAGGATCCTCCGAAAAAGTGAGCAGCAAACCGCCATGTTTGATTTCCCAGTGGGATGCGTCTATTGTCAAAGCTGATCTTTTCAAGTCTTTTGAACCATATCACTTTTGTTTCTGGTTCTGATATTGTCATATTTTAGTTAAGAGATTCGGACATCGTAATTGTGTGGTTGTTGGATCCTAACAGCGGAAAATGGGCTTCGGAAGTTTGCGAATTCCATAACTGCAAAAAGGAGTCAGATGTGTGTGACTCAAACCTCTGTTCAAACTGTTTCTCTTCCCAACAGAATTGAAAAATAGTGAAAGGTGAAGGCGATGGGCAGGATTGATCCATGGGAAGGACAAAAAAGGAAACTAACTGCCTAAGAAATCATCCCAAATTTGCAGTGAACATTTTGTATGTGGAGCACAGTTAAAGCAAAATCCCGATCCCTGGCTTAATCTTGGTTATGAATTTAAAAAGCCAAAGCCAAAGTGAAGGAACTAGCTGTTCACCAAGAAACACCTTCCACTGCAAAGAGACCAAGACGTGATGTTGCTCTATAGTCAGTCAAACAAGAAAGTGCTCAGCCTGCTTGTCTTCTGTTCCTCTCACTTAACAAACGGGATCCCGCTTTGACATACAAAATGTTCGCTGCAAACTCAGGATAATTTCTTAAACAGCTAAAGGTTACCTTTTTCGTCTTTCCTGTGGATCAATCCTGCCCACTGCCTTCACCTTTCTCTATTTTTCAATTCCGTCGGGAAGGGAAACAGTTTGAACGGAGGTTTGCAGTCACACATATCTGATTCCCTTTTGCAGTTATGGAGTTCGCCCCATAACTTCCGAAGCCTGTTTTCCACTGTTAGGATCCAACAACCACACAATTAAGATGTCCCAATCCCAAAACTAAAATTTGACAATATCAGAACCAGAAACAAAGCGATATGGTTCAAAAGACTGGCTTTGACGATAGACGCATCCCACTGGGAAATCAAACACGGTGGTTCAATGCTCACTTTTTCGAAGGGCCCTTCCCAGTATGCATTGCACGATGACCAGAAGTCCAAAATTCGGGATGCATGTATTGACCACTAGTGTTCTACATGTATTTGTATATATAAATCCGTCTCTTAGCGTACAATCCTCAGTCAAGGCTGTACTTTGCTAAACTAAATCAGTATTGTTAAAGGTCAGGCTTTCTCATCAACTTACACCCGAGACTGAACATTACTGCATATGATTTTGTATACACTCTTCTCTTGGCACGCTCAGTCGCTTTGCCAAACTAAACCTTCCATTAAACGAGTACGCAGGGAGCAAGTGTGAATCATTTTTATATTTGTTTGTGTTTGCTGTGTGTTTGCATTTATTTAACGCAAATTAAACATTGTTGATTTTCTGTGGACCCAGGTCTGCAAAGTGGAAATGTTCTGGCCCCCAAGGAGACTTAACTAGAGACCCTTTTACTTGGACAATAAAGTGCACTCTAACCTAACTAAATGATCTAACAGAGACTCGGATGCCTCTGGACTCATGTATAATTAATGCTTAGCTCAGGGTTTTTAGTAGTTATCACAGTGATGTGTTTTTCTCTTCAGATCCTGGTGAACATTGGGAATTACTTCACGTTTGAGTCTGTGTTCCTGTCCCCGAGAAAAGGAGTGTACAGTTTTAACTTCCACGTCATCAAAGTGTACCAGAGCCAAACCATACAGGTAATATTCTCCAATACTGACATCCTAATGACTTAAAAGGCCTGTGTTATACCATTTTCTGATCTATGCTATAATGTTATTTCCTCATCACAAACAGACCTGGAGTTGTGTTTTTCTTCTGTTCCACACCTGATGTCATGTGGTAATACAGGAAGTGCCCGGTTGTATTTTTAAACTCCATACACCTTCACTAGAATCATATGGATAATTTTAGTTCTGGGATTGCCAATGTTTACTGAAGAAAAGGTAAAAGGAGCTGTTAACTTGCAAACTACCACGCCATGACATCACAAGGTGGTCACAAGTCCTCATTTAACAATATTGCACTGGATTTGGAGCATTTTTAAAAGGGATAGTTTGGAATTTTGGACATAGGACCTCATTTCCTAGTGAGCCAGAGTGTTGGAGACGTGTGGAGACACTTTTTAAAATATTCCATCCAGTCCTTGTATTTGCAGAGGTCACTGGTGCTAGGCTAGTGCATGTCAATGGCCATAGTTATCCTGCCACTAAAAACAGTCTTACCCACTCCACAAAACACCTGAAGCAAATCTATTATTACACCAGACTGTCCATGTGAATGTCTGTGTTGATAGAATAATGTTTGAAATAAAACTAACCTCGCCTCGCATGAATCATCACACGTTGAGGGACTATTTTCTCATATATCAGTCCGCCACTGCCGAGCTTTCTGTCAGGAAGTACAACTCACTGCTAGCCTGATTCATCAGCCTGACCTCACAGTGTTAGAATTCGTTTGACAGTAGGCAGGTACTTTTTATCATTTAACTAATCTCTGCTATTTGGTCGTGACGTATGTAATGCACCGCTAATGGGGCTAACTGGTAGATTAAGCTTTTCCCAAATCCCGTAGGAAGAAGGGCAATAACGTTTTTCCCCTTGTTAAAATTCAACAAACATTCTCTTTGTTCTGGCTTTAAATACTCAATCTTGGGAATCGTTGACAACACTGAATGTATGGCTCTTCGCTGATTGACTGGTGCCCGAACTTGCACTTCCGGGATTTTTGCAAACCATCTAGTGTATTCTGATTCCTGACCTAGTCGCTGGAGAGAAATTAAATTGAAACAGACATAAATCCTTCAAATGCAAGGTTGGTTTTACTTCTAAATTATTGTATCAACACAGACATTCACATGGACAGTCTGGTGTAATAAAAGATTTGCTTCAGGTGTTTTGTTGAGTGGGTAAGACTGTTTTTAGTGGCAGGCTAACTATGGCCATTGACATGCACTAGCCTAGCACCAGTGACCTCTGCAAATACAAGGACTGGATGGAATATTTTAAAAAGTGTCTCCACACGTCTCCAACACTCTGGCTCACTAGGAAATGAGGTCCTATGTCCAAAATTCTGGACTGTCCCTTTAAGTTGGTATGGCCTGGTTTAGTCCTAATTTAGAATGTGTCAACATGATATTACATACCTGACCAGCCAAAACCACAAGCTTTGACAAAATTTTACAAAGACGAACGGATCTGGAGCTGTGTTGTGTCTCCCTGATTTCCTTCTACTTTTTTTTTTTTTTTACACATAACCAGTCCCTTTTCCTTTTTACACATAAAAAATGAGAAAAATCTACATAAAGGAATGAGAAAGAGAGTCGAAGAACCAAACTATGATTTATTTCAGGTAAAAGAAGTTATATATTTTGTTCTAAATGGTACCAGAATTTTGGAGAGGAGTTTTTGGTCTGGTTCCAGATCTTAGTGGAGTCTACTGAGATCTCTGTAAAACTGCAAAAAGGAGAAACTATAATTCATGGTTGGTTTGATTAGTTGGTCTAGACTAGAGATTAGGACCTCATGGTATTTCTAATCTCCTCTAATCTCTCAAGAAAGTAAACTGCACTGAATAAAAGTTTACCTTGACAATTAGCTCAAACAAGAAAAAACTAAACAAAACTGAAGACTAACCAAATACTGTAGATCCAAACTTGAGAAAACTATTTCAAACATTAAAAAAAAAAAAAAAAAAAAAGTCATTGCAATTCATCAATACTCCCATTTACAGTCCTGCCTCGTCCCGGTAAAGCAGAGTTTCAGTATTCTGCACCGTCATCCTGGAATCATTTACAGAAGGACTGGAAACTAAAAGAACTGGCTCCAAGTGATGCTTTACAATAGCATCACGCTGGGGGTGTTCTACATTTACGTGTATGGCAGAATGTTCAGCAGTTACCATGGTGGCACAATGCACACATTAGGAAACACTGGCAAAAAAAAGATTAAGAAAAAAAAACTCAAAAACTCAAAAAAAAAAAGGATTAAAACAGCACATTTTCAGGAACCTGCAATTAGTTTGAGCGTTTATGATTCTGTTTTGGTGTTTTCAACAAAAAAGTGAGAGTGACTAACTAAAAACCTGTTGGCTAACTGTCATGTTATTTGAGATGGATTTGTTTATCAGTAAAAATCAGCTCGTCTGTTATAGTTCCATCTACAGATTGTGTTGAAGTAAAGCTCAGATTAAATTCTAACAAAGCCTCAGACAGAACATGCCTCCAGTTAGCGTCACACCCCCAGAGAATGTTGACGACTTCACACAGCAAAAACTGGAGCAATAAAGTTTCAGATTAAATTATTTCATTGTTGGTTTAATGGGGGTTTGAGTTGGAGTCATTTGCCAGAGTTTATTTGACTGAACTTAATTCAACTTCCCTTAGTGTTAATTTGGCACTTCCCACCCACCACTTCAAACATCTGTGAGAAAACACCAGTTTGAACCAGTTTTGTTCATAATTTAATCTTTTACAATGTTTTAAAGAAAATAAAGTCTTTACATGCACTGAATGTGTTTTTTACAGTGTACCTTAATTTACACTTTAGATTGTGTTGTTACTACTCCCCAAAATGTTAAATTAACTAACATGAACTAAAAAGCAGCTCAAGACACTGCTCTTTAGACAGGCTTGTAGTTGACTGTGTCCTCTATTCTTGTTTATGTTGTTTTTATTTTGTTTTGCTCTGTAAAGCGCTTTGTGATTTTTTTAATCTGTGAAAGGAGCTATATAAATAAAGATTTACTTACTTACTTACTTACTTACTTAAAATAAAGTGGCAAGGCAAGTTTATTTGTATAGCACAATTCGTACACAAAGTAATTCAAAGTGCTTTACAGAATAAGAAATACATTAAAATCATAATAAAAACATCAAAACATAAATAATCATAAAGATAAAAATTTAAAAAGAGAGACATTAATTAGAGAGAAGAATGTGGAATGAAAACCTTTCATATGCACAGTTAAACAGAAATGTTTTGAGCCTGGATTTAAACAGCGTCACAGAAGAGTCTGTCTCACATGTTCAGACTGTTCCAGGTTTTAGCTGCATGAACCTGAAACTCTGACTCCCCTTGTTTAGTCGTGACTCTGGGCACCAGCAGGAGGCCGGTCCCTGAGCTCCTCAGAGTGTGAGATGGTTCATATGACACTAACATGTCACAGATGGACTTTGGTGCTCGGCCATGGAGACACTTGTACAAACAGAGCTGCTTTAAAGTCTCTGAGCCACCGGAAGGCAGTGCAGAGACCTGAGCACAGGACTTATGTGCTCGTACTTCCTAGTTGGAGTAAGGACCTGAGCTGCAGCGTTCTGTAAAAAAAAAGTGTAAAAATAAAACACCTTTGAGTGTTGTTCAACTAGATCAGGATAACCCTACAAAGTGTTTACTCTCACCGTTTACTCTCAAAACATTAATATAACTCTTGATTTCGGGATTAAACAGGAATTTTGGTCCAGTGTTACTTAATTAACATTTCCAAAAGTGTTAAATTAACTCCAGAACAAATTGGACCCTGAGAAAATGTTAGAATGAATTCAGTGAGTCATTTTTAACTCTCCACTTTTATTTGTGCAGCTGCAAAGTATCACAGGTCAGTTTAAATGAACGCTAAAATGTTTGAAAATGAGATCTGTGGTTTGTTACTGTTTTCAAATTCAATTCTTGTGATTGTTTAAATATATTCCGCTGTAGAGTTTGATCTGTGCTAAGATGTGGCTGTGTGCAGGTGAACCTGATGCTGAACGGCAGGCCTGTGATCTCGGCGTTCGCTGGAGACAAAGATGTGACGCGTGAAGCTGCTACAAACGGAGTGCTGCTCTTTCTGGAGAAGGAGGACAAAGTGTACCTCAAACTGGAGAAGGGGAACCTGGTGGGCGGATGGCAGTACTCCACCTTCTCCGGGTTCATGGTGTTCCCTTTGTAAAATAAATTGGGTTATCTCTATGGTTACAGATGGCATCACGACATTATGTAATCCTCCAGTGTTTCATTGAGATGGTTGCAGGAAGAGTGGCTGATGATTGTGTAACTGCAACAAGATATGGAATTTAACTTTTCTGATGAAGGTCGGCCACCTGCTTGTCTCCATGGAGATGTTTTTGCTTTGCCTGGAATGTTGAACAGTATGGCATTAAGACATATCTATTTTTATTAAATTATAGATAGATTTATTGGGGAAAAAAATGCATTCTTACTGTGAGTGGGCCTGCCTCTCCACAGATCTGACCTGTATCTTGGCCTTGTAGCATCATCTTCTTGTATCCAAGGGAGCTTTTGTTTGAATGTTAAAAATTCAAACTGCAGTAATAACATCTCCATAGAGCCAAGCAGGTGACAAACCCACCTCCAAACAAGTTACACAGGCATTTTCAAGGGGTTGAAGTTGGAGCTCCAAGTAGAGCCACTTCTCCTGAACACCTTGTATATGGATTATGTCTTTCTGTGGTTTGGGAACACTTCAGGATTCCTCAGCAGAGCTACAGTGGCCACGTTTACATGATCTTTTTATTCCGAATTAACTGTTCTGAATTAAATAGTTTGGAATTAAAATATTCTCTTTCGAGTTTACATGGAGATAATAATTCCAAATTGAGGTTTACATAGAAAACAGGTTAAATTGTCTTTATTTAATTCCGTTCAGCGTCTAGGGGTAGGGAAGGGTTCTGATTGGACAGAGACATGAACATATTTTCATCAACTGGAAGAAAACACACACTTCAGCTACTACCTGCTTTTTTGTCATCTCAGTTTGTCATTACGCCACGGACACAAACATGATACAAACTTTTTCCGCGGTCGTTCCGATGATAATTGCGCAGCAGCTGGAGAATTCTCTCATCACGCTTTACGTCTGTCAGCTGAGGAGGAGAAGGGTGAGGCTGTTCTACCTCAGCCCACTCCCACATCCCGCTCACAAATCCAAAGAGACGTGGATGAAAGTCTGAAGCAAAGATCGTCTGGATCACGTCAGAAGGGCGACCCAACGAGCATGCGCCGAACAACCGGAATTATTTTTTAAAAGAATAAACGTTTACATGATCAAGGAATAAATGAATTCGGCTTTAAAATCAGAATAAACCACCCACTTACTTCGGAATTAAGTTCAATTCTGAATAATTATTTTCATTACAGCTGTGTTTACATGGTGTTTTTAAATTTTTACTCAGAATTAAATGATTTTTATTCAGAATTAAAGCTCTCATGTAAACGTGGCAAGTGTCTGGGAGTATTTGTGTAGATAAGCATTCCACAAACTTGGACACATAGAAGACGGTCGGGTAAATACAGCAGAATCATGGATCTTGTCTGTAACATAAAAAGTCACATTTGGGTATTTTCCATTTTTTCTGTCTTTTATGAGAAGACCAGATCATTAATGTTGTAATATTGTCTCCCACACTGTTCTGAACTCTATAAACAGAAGAAGTAAAGACCTTTATGTTCTTGTCAAATAAAAACAAATTAAAACGAAGAAGTAATATAAGAGTTAAAGCATCTAACTAGTCCCAATAGCTCATACAAACCCTTTGGCACTAGTATTCACATTCATGCCTTTTTAGGCGTCTTGCACAATGTTAGAACGACTTTTTCAGTCAGAAAAGTAAAACAAGGTGGACTACCAATGCACAGCCAATCAACTCTCATCCCAAAGTGTCATATACTGACTCTCATGGCTGGTTCTTACAAGTTTGCAACAGATTTGTGGTTCTCAAAATCAAATTGTGGTACTTCATCTGGTGATACACACACTCCCATTCAGTTCTAGCATTAACATCATTTAGAGTTTTATCCAAATTTTTCCTCCTTTAGGTTAGTCCTTGTTAAAATCTCTGCAGCAGTAGTGTAGTCCAGTTTAGATCTGGTTTAGTCCTGGTTTAGACCTGGAATAGTCCTGTTTAAGAAGTTTTAGACCTGGTCATACTCAGAAAGATTTATATTTTCTTAGGTGTGAAAAAGAGAACCACTGCAACAGCTAAAAGGTTTTCTAATCAGATGAAAACTGTCTGATGCAGTTAGATTTTTGTCATGAAATTCTGCTTTAACAATTTACTTTCTGGAAAGGAAAACCAAAAATTGTCATTTCTAAGAGAAATTTGAGTAAGGCAACTTCAAGTGGCATCAAATGAGTGCAACTATCTTTACAGGCAACAGCTAGAAAATCGAATCTTTGTAAAATTTTAAAATCTGCACATTGTTATATCCAGTAAAAATATATATATTTAAAAAAAATCTGTCCTTTTTTCTATGTTGGTTACAAGGTCCATTATTCTGCTATGTAGGGCTGTAGTCGACTAAACACTGGTGTGGCAAAAACAAACTATTATGTATCTCTCTATATATCACGCAAAAAAACAACTATTTGTACAGAAAATGTACTTGGAAACAGTGTATTTATATGGAGAAAGATTCACGGGTTTAATCTGTCTTTTAACAAATAAATAACTTCTAATGTTTATCAGAGTCCTGCATGGGTCCATTTTTGGAGACCGTTAACATTCCACCCGTTACCCGCCCATGACCGTGATAAATCACACACAAATTAAAATCATTCTAACTGAAGCATCCATCAGAATATGAATTGAAAAGTTACAACTTCAAGAATTACAATCACGAAATGAAATGAAACTTTCTTCAGTACGAATACGAATTCACAAACGCGACTCGACTGTCATCACCTCACAGGGATTTACTGAGCAGAAGAAACACTGATTGAGATGCCGCACTTTTATCGCCGTGCACGCCACGCACTGAACCAGGACTAACCCAGAACTAACCCAGGACTAACCCAGAACTAACCCAGGACTAACTCAGGATTAACCCAGGACTAACCTAGGACTGAACAAGGAGGACTAAACCAGGACTGAACTAGGACTAAAACAGGACTAAAACAAGTCTAAACTAGGACTAAAACAGGACTAAACCCAGGACTAAAACAGGACTAAACTAGGACTAAAACTGGAGTAAACCAGGACTAAAACAGGACTAAACTAGGACTAAAACTGGAGTAAACCAGGACTAAAACAGGACTAAACTAGGACCAAACTAGGACTAAAACAGGACTAAACTAGGACTAAAAAAGGACTAAAACAGGAGTAAACCAGGACCAAACTAGGACTAAAACAGGATTAACTAGGACCAAACTAGGATTAAAACAGAACTAAACGAGGATTCAACCAGGACTAAACCAGGACTCACTGTTGGGACTGGCTCGGAGGTGTGCCCACACAGACTGTCAGGTGACCACAGGCAAAAGGACTGGCATAGGGGTCCGCACCCCACGGAGATAAGTGCAGCCGTTGCCCGATCATGCTTTGCAGACACCCTGCTCCACGGGCTTGAGGTTCTCTCTCTCTCTTAAGTCCAAGATTAGTTCTGGTGTAGTCCTGGTTTAGTTCTGGTTTAGTCCTGTCTCGCTCGTGTGTAATCACTATCCGCCCGCATACCCACCTGTAAAATTCCAGAATGTGAAAACCCGCCCGTTCCATCAACTATTTGCCCGTATCCGTCGACTCGGTGCAGGACTCTGATGTTTATTCACTGATCCATGGTTGGCGATGCAATTTCAGCTTTCACAGATGAATGCTGTCGTTGTGTCCTTGGGCAAGACACTTAACCCACCTCACCCTTAGTGTCTGTGTACACTGGTGTATGAATGTGCGTGTAATTGGGTGAGTGGTTCCTTGATGTAAAGTGCTTTGAGTCCCTTGAAGGTGGGAAAACGCTTTACAAAAAAGTTACCATTAACCATTTACCATAATCGAAGTAAAACGATTAATTGACTTTGGCTGACTAAGACTCCACCAACCAATTAATGGACTAAACAACGAAAAGATTATAGCCCTATTGCTCTGTTCAGCTAACAACATCTAAAATTTGTGAGCAGCTTGTCATTTAAAGCCTCCATACCTATAGACTGTCGTGATGCCATCTCAAACCCAGCTCGCATAAAGAACTGCAAACTCAGAGACTTCTCCATGATGTGTTGTCACTGTATAATAAAGGAATCATCGCACATGGACTTGAATCGACCATGAGAAACATGTTGGCATCTTCTGAACATACAGAACAAGAAGTGGCTTTTGTGCGGTTGTCTCATTCTGACGAACAATGACGAACCTGACACATGAGACAGGAGAACAGAGCTGACAGCTGTGGCATTGATCACCTGTGTAACAAACAGACTGCTGATCTACAGGTGAGTTCAATGTGGTATAGAGAGATGTGGATTTGAATTTGAAAGGTATAAATATATATTGTGCGGCGGAAAAGTTACTGTTCACTTTTGTCACTATACTGCCTATATGAGTGGGTTGCGTTCACTTGCACTGCGTAAGATTTCTTATGGAGAGTCGATCACATGCTTCTTGTCATGGAAATGTTATTTCTTTGTCTGGAATGGTTCGCAGTAAGGCATTGAACTCATATCCATAGAGGTGATCAGATGTCAGCCAAGTTACAGGTCAGACAATTAAGATAACATAAACTTTTTCATGCCAAAGGGGAAATTTGTCTTGGGCTCCCTGTCTGCAGCTTCAAAACACAGTTACACTTAGTGCTGTCAAGCGATTGAAAAAACTGAGAGATGAATTAATTATGATCTGTAATTAATTAATCTAATTGATCTCTTTTTAATCTCACCTAAAAATTGCTGAGAAAAGCCTTCAACTTGAGGTATTTTCATTTAAATTCATTATTACATTATTGTGGCAGATCAAAAGACTGATATAGAACAAAAAAAGTGACTTTATAAAGTCATTTATTGTTAAACAAACTCTAACAGGTGCAGTCACTTACATTCCACAGTATCATTATTATTATTACTATTACTAATCTGCATAAATAAACTAAACTTTACAACATATAAACCATAATGACTCTAGAGCCACATCAGCCCGTTTGACATTATAATGTGTTTAATGCAACTTTGCGCAAATCTCACAGAAACGAAACTTAAAACCGCCTGGCTAATTTGAATAAACTAAGCGGAGAAAAGAAAAAAATGCTCTTGTGTGCGCTGATGTGGTTCATCTTCTGTGGGACTAAAGGACACAACTCAGTGGAATATGAGTCTGTTCTGTGTCTGTCGACTGTCACAGGTTTATCACAGATGTGGGTGAGAACGGGACTGAAAATTACAATTCTTTGTTGTTGTCCCAACCACACATAAAAAAGATTTTATAATAAGGCAACTCGCATACAGAAACAGTAAAGTTAGAGATTAAAAATAAGATTAACGCGATTAAAAAACATAACGCGCTAAATATGACTGTAATTAATTAATCGAAATAAACGTGATAATTTGACATCCCTAGTGACACTCACACATTACAGTCAGACAACAGTCAGAATTTATCATAAAATACATAATGTGTCCATTATTAATGCACATTGTCCAAGTGTAGAAGTTACTGCATCAGCCCTATTGCACACAACAGTTATTGCACCAACACTATTGCACAAATAGTTATTGTGCCATTCAATATAAAGTGATTTAAGTGAGCTTTTGTTGTGCAGATTTGTTCAAGAGAGCGACAGAAGTGGACACAAATGAGAGTTTATATCTGTTACTCTTAATTAAACTCTTAACTCGATAGCGCCCCCGTTTGTCTTATGGGAGAATTTCATATTCCCCATGCAACAGGTGAGAGGGGTTCTCCACAATCCATCTGGCCTGAGCGAGCACGGAGTTTTGAAACATGTCCTGCAGAGAAGGAAACGCTTTCTTGCCAGTCACCTTCATAGCCTTGTTTACACATTTTTCAAGTTTAGTTTTACACTGGACAGTTAAAGAGGTGACTCAGGTGAGGATACTGTAGCGTATTAGACTCTCCAAACAGCATTATGAAAACAAGTCATGATTTTTGTGTTTACACCACACAAACTGCGTCTCCTTAAAAAGTGGAGCCTCTGGGACAGCTCGGAGCAAAGACAATCAGCATGTACATTCCATTTAAACAAATAGTCTAATTCAGTTCAACTCTTATGGTGTTATTTTCAGCTTTTCACAATGTCACATAAACTACACTTTCCAAGGCTCAACACTTGTAAACTGATCCAACAACATTCCTCGTAGTTGAATTTGACACTGATTAAGATTTGATGTTTTTAACACTAGTGTACAGAGTAAAACTAATAACATTATATAGACATGTTATATAGACACTTTTATATAGTAAAAATAGTGTAGGGTGTTTTTAATTTCACACTTTTCTTCACCAACTAGAGTCAATGCAAATAATTTTTCAAGTAACATTTTACAGTAATATAAGTAAAGAAACTACTAAGACTACTACTACTACTACTACTTACATGCGCACTGCTCCCAGCTCAGTCCAGCTCGCTCGACTTCTGTCTGTAGTTTTCCCGGCTGGATACATTACAAAAGCCTAACACTGATACACTGATGTTGTATTAGTTGTATTAGTGTTTGATGTCAACACTGGATCAACAACTACTTCTTTTACTCTACATCACTGTCATAGTTCAAATAACTCTTGCTTGTACTCAAACATGTCTGGATTTTCTTCACTTTACTCACAACAACATTGCGAATTTAACACTTTTCAAGTTGCTGCGCACTTATCGTTGGAATGGGTGTTTTTCAAGGCATTTCTTTCAGAAATTATACAGAACCATTCCAAGCAAAGTAGTGTACTCTCCAGCAGAAAAGTTACACAGTGCACCTTTAAGAGACTGGAGTTCAACATTAAAATGGGAAATACATGCATCAAGAATCTTGGACTTCCAGTCATTGTGCAATCCATACTGGGAAGGGTTTTCCAAAAAAGTGAACATCAAACTGCCATGTTTGATTTTACAGTGGGATGCGTCTATTGACAAAGTTGATCTTTTCAAGTCTTTTGAACCATATCACTTTTGTTTCTGGTGCTGATATTGTCATATTTTAGTTTTGGGATCTTTAATTTTGTGGTTGTTGGATCCTAACAGCAGAAAACTGCTCGAGAAATTTGTTTGCGAACTCCATAAATGCAAAAGGGAATCAGATTTGTAATGACTGCAAACCTCTGTTAAAAGGGCAGTACTGATCCAGGAAGGAAACCTTTGCCTAAATCATCCAGAATTTGCAGAGAACATTTTGTATGTGGAGCGCCAACAGAGCGGGATCCTGTTTGTTAAGTGAGAGGTGCAGAAGACAAACAGGCCAAGCTCGCACTTTCTTATTCTTGTGGTTTTACAGCAACATCACATTTTGGTCTCTTTGCAGTGGAAGGTGTTTCTTGGTGAAGAGTTGGTGCCTTTTGCTTTGGCGTTGACCTTTTAAATTCGTCACCATGATTGAGTGAGGGATCAGGATTTTGCTTTGTTGGTGCTCCACATACAAAATGTTTGCTACAAACTCGGGATGATTTAGGCAGTCAAAGCTTTACTTTTTCATCCTTCCCGTGGATCAGTCCTGCCCATCGCCTTCGTCTTTCACTATTTTTCAATTCTGTTGGGAAGGGAAACAGTTTGAACAGAGGTTTGCAGTCACACAGATCTGAATTGCTTTTGCATTTATGGAGGTCGCAAACACATTTCTTGAGCCATTTTCCGCTGTTCGGATCCAACAACCACACAATTAACGATGTCCGAATCCCAAAACTAAAATATGACAATATCAGAACCAGAAACAAAAGTGATATGGTTCAAAAGACTAGAAAAGACTGGCTTTGTCAATAGACACATCCCAGTGTAAAATCAAACATGGAGGTTTGATGCTCACTTTTTCAGAAAATCCTTCCCAGTATGGACTGTGCAATGACCGGAAGTCCGAGATTCTTGATGCGTGTATGGGTCATGTAGCTGTTTTGATTTTGTTTACTGGGCTCACTATCTTGGACACAAAGATGAATTCCACAAGTAGATACTAAGGATGGACTTGATACTGATTCCAATACCACAATGATGATTAATAACACTCTGCAGGCAATAGAATGTGATCTCCAACTTTATATCATAGTACTTTCTTTTATATTAACATCTGGTCTTACATCTGTATCACCCAGGTAGGTTCCATAGTGATCCATGGGCAGTGTTCTGGAGTAACAGATTACATGTACCGCCGTTACGTAATCAGAGTACAAATTATGAGTACCTGTATTCAGTTACAGTTACTGTTTCAGTGAGTGGGAATCGGATTACAGTTACTTTGTTGAAATAAATGGATTACACAGCGGTATTTTCCTGTTTTCACATTTTGGGCTAAACCAGAACTAAAACCAGGACTAAATCAGGACTAAACCAGGTCTAAAACCAGAACTAAACCAGGACTAAACCAAGACAAAAAAACAAACAAACAAAAAAAAAGAAAAAACAGGACTAAACCAGGACTAAACCAAGACAAAAAGCAGGACTAAACATAGGACTAAAATCAGGACTAAACCAGGTCTAAAACCAGACTAAACCAGGACTAAACCAGAACTAAACCAGGACTAAACCAAGACTAAACCAGGTCTAAAACCAAGACTAAACTAGGACTAAACCAGGACTAAAACCAGAACTAAACCAGGACTAAACCAGGACTAAACCAGAACTAAACCAGGACTAAAACCAGAACTAAACCAGGATTAAACCAGGACTAAACCAGGACTAAACCAGAACTAAACCAGGACTAAACCAAGACTAAACCAGGTCTAAACCAGGAAACCAGGACTAAACCAAGGACTAAACCAGGACTAAAACCAGAACTAAACCAGACTAAACCAGGACTAAAACCAGGACTAAAACCAGGACTAAACAGACTAAAACCAAGACTAAAACCAGACCTAAACCAGGACTAAACCAGAACTAAACCAGGACTAAACCAGAACTAAACCAGGACTAAACCAAGACAAAAAAACAGGACTAAACCAGGACTAAAACCAGGACAATATCAAGAAATCCAAAGTATTCAGATTACATTACTCACTTTAAGTAATTTAATGGATTACGTTACAAACTACATTTTGGGGGATGTAATCTGTAATCTGTAGGGGAATACATTTTAAAAGTCACCTTCCCAACACTGTCCATGAGTTCTGATTCAGCTCAAGATCATTATAAAGCTATTGTTCATTTCTGTCCTGTGAATGTGACTTTTTTTACCTGCTCAGATGAGTGTCTAATTTTGATACTAGTTTCGGTATCGATTAGTATCAGATTTTCTTTTGACAAACCAGCTCACATGGATCTATCTTGGACCTGGTGTTCGTGTTTGGGCTCGAGCCACCCGATGACCGTCCAATCACAGATCAGCATCGTGGTTCGAATGGAAGCCAAAGGTGAAGCGCCCGAACCCACCAAAACAAACATGGAAACACCGACAGTAATGAATGGACGACATTTAGCAGAAAAGTATATTATTTGGTGCGTTTGTGGACAGTAAACATGTTTGTGTGGGACTCTCAACTGGATGGCCTGTTCCGCTGATGTGACTCTTCGAACAAACCAGCTTGGAGAATTTGATCTTTCAAGCAAGAGCCATCCCAGACAGAAAATGTGTAGAAGTCAGAGTGCTACACATATCGATCTGTCTTATACCATGTGACTGGACCTATCCACATGATGTAAGTCGCTCATATCATCCTCTGAAATCTGGACAAAATCGGTTTAAGAACGTGAACGCAACCTGCTATCACCAGACTGTCTGTATGTGTCCTCATGTATCCACAGCAGTAATGTCCTGGTTCAAAAGCCCTTAATAAACCTTATGGACAAGCTTCATTGGTACAACTTCTGGAGATTTTATTTGTTGTGTTTTTTTTGTTTTTTTTAACAGAATGCAATCTCTTCATGAGTTTCAGAATAAGAAAAAATCTGAACATATCAGCTTACAACAAAATATCTTTGGAACAGCGGTGGATGCAGTTTTCAGTTATGTAACTTAAAGGTAAAAATACTTTAAGGGGAAAAAAATCTGAAGGCAGAAAGGGGCAAAAGATCACTGAAGTAAAAGTAAAAGTCACATGAAAAAAAGACTTAAGTTAAAGAATTGAAGTGTCTGTTTAAAAATGCACTTTAAGAGTATAAGGTATAAGTATTTTTAGCAAATTAAAGTATCAAATGTGATGTTTTTGATAAAGATTTAAGCTGATTTTAAGTGACTCAGTTGATTTCTTAATTTTTCTAGCTGTTTTTGTGTATTTGGTTCGCTCAAACTTGGGACTTTAACTCAAATTAAATATGTTGAAAATAAGTCTCAGCCATTTCAGCAGGTCTCACATCATAAAGAAAAGTACTTTTTACTTTTCAGTCCAGATATAAAATGTATTGGAGTAGAAAGTACAAATATGTGCTCTCAAATGCAGTGAAGTAAATAGTATGCACTGTAGAATTTACTCAAAGGTGCACTATGTAACTTTTCATTGGGGGTTCATCACCTGCTTGTTTCTATGGAGATGTCATTGCTTTGCCTGGAATGTTCCACAGTATGACATTAAACACCTCTACTTTACATTTATTATATAACAAGTGGTTTTCCAGCTCAAAAATACATACCTTCTGAGTGTGAGCAGGGTCGCCTCTCCACAGATCTGACCTGTAACTTTGTCTGGATTGGTCTCTGTGAAGATCAAGAAGTGTACTGTGAAACAAACAAACAAAGCAATAATATCTCCATGGAGACAAACATTTGACGGGCCCTTCGCTAGAGTTAAGTTAGTTAAAGGGCCCATCTCATGCAAAATAACTCTTTTCACATTGTATCTTCTGCACATAAAAAAGCACTATTTGGGTTTTGGAACATCCATTACACAATAGTTATGAAATCTTACTGATTTCTTGGAGGCGTCACAGACCAGGAACTATGAAAGACCGACTATTGCTCATCCCCCCGCCCGTCCTGAGAAAGCACAGGCTCCGCCCTCCAAACGTGACGTAGGTTCTGAGTGAGCCGCCCTTCCTCCGCTCATCTCAGGGAGGGAGGGGGAGACAGACGTGCACCCTGATAGTGGTAGAAATAAACTTTTATTCATCATGGAGATACAGTACGTTAAGCCGCATGTGTTGGACCCGGAATCGGACGAGGACTTTGAGATGCACGAAGCTCAAGCACCGCGTCATCATCAGCTGAACATTACTGATTGGTAAAGTATTAATAAACACTACTAGATAAACTTATTATATCGTGTACATTGCAGTTGCACTGTAGAACAATGAGCTTATGCTGTCGCTTTTGTTTAGGTGTTCATGTGGGAATTGTCACCCGATGCCCACAGAAACGGAGCGGGGGAGGGGGTGGGTACGAAGCGCCTTCTGCTACATCAAACGCGTCATAGGTGTAGCTGCCACGGCCTCGTTATAGCAGCTTTAGTTCGTTGTCACGTGGGAGGGTGGCAGAAATACACTGCAATTTGTTTAAAAAATGTCAAATCAATCTAAAAACCACTTCGGCGACATATACAAGGCCCACACATCACTCTTAGAAGGTAGAAAGCTCTGAAAAGTAGATTTTGCATGAGATGGGCCCTTTAAGTTACACAATGCACCTTTTAAGCAAAGTAGATACCTAAAAAAAATTTACTTCATATTGTACATTTAATTCTGTTTTTCATCCCCTTCCACTCCTGCTTTTAAATGGAAAAAGTCTTCAAAATGTTGCATACTAGAAGCCAGAAGCCCAGAATAGCAGCAGAGTAGCTGTGTGTGCTCTTCCAAATCCAGTCTCCAGAGCAGCTCAAGTCCTGCTTTATCGTCCTTAATAAACTTGATTAGACATTGGAGGAGACTAATTGGTTTACCTGCTGCTAACAGTCTGCCACAGCTGAGAACAGCGAGGGAGGAACACATGAAATAATAAAGAGGGGAGAGATTAGAGACCTGATGCTGCAAGAGGGGGCATTATGCAAGTGTTCTACCAGGTTCAAACATTGTTCCCTCATTAAAAACATGCCTGAAGAGGTTTTAAAGGACTCTGATATGTTATAATGTTGTATTCTCTTCAAAAACATACTTGAAGTCGTGTTTTGGTTTGGTTTTTTCATACATTTAACACACAAACCCTGCATATTTCATATAAATTCAAACAGAAAACGCTCTGTTCTACTTTGTGATGTCATGTGGTAATACAGAAAGTTTTAACCTCCATACACTTTCACTTGAATTATTTAGACAATGCCAGAGCTGGAATTGCCAGTCTCTACGGAACAAAAGGTAAAAAGGGGCTGTTTACTTGAAAACTACCACTTCATGACATCACAAGTTGGAATAGAGCATTTTGAGCTTTGGAGATGTAGACAAATAATAATAAAGGATTACTCAAACATGTGTGAATGAAACAAAACACAACTCCAGGTCTATTTTTATAACATGCCTTAAACACAAGAGTCAATTTGTGTAATATTAGACTTTTTTTTTTTTTTTTCTAATTAAGGACAACAGAATATTACAATTCTTTGTGGGAGCGTTCGGGAGCAGGACTGCACAATGTGGGTGCGGGCAGGAGCATCCAACCTTATTTTGTATGATTTTACCACTGTTGAAAACCATGAAAAAACTTTCATAGTTCATTTTGGCACAGGTACTTTCCTTATTCACTCCTACTATCCTCATTATTCACTGCAATGAGTTCATGCGTGTTCTGTTTCACAATATTAAAAGTTAATTAATGCTATCAACAGCTAATTTTTGCTCACAATAAACTTAAAAACCACTATCACTTCCTGGTTCACAGTTGATGAAACCATTTTAAAATTACAGATAGTTCACAGTGGTCTCGTTTTGATCTTAAGAGCTTTTACAATATACACTGGAAGAAAATGTTGCTTTCTAACATGAAAAACTAATTTCCATTTCAGAAACTATTCCTTCCATAATCATTTTGTCTGTAATATTATCCCTAAATATAAACCTGACCTCTCACATAAAAGGTATTCAAATGTAATGTTCTTGTTGTGAACTCCTCCAGTCTGTCAGAGCAGAACCTGGCTCTCCACTTTGATGGTTGGACCTACTTTTGTGCATCTGTAACATCTGAATTATTAATCAGCATAGAACAAGAAACTCCAATTGAACTTCCTCACTTGGATGCCTCTTTATCATAAAAATCACCTCATTTCATTTCTTATTATTCCTGGGGCTGTAGACGCCTAAAGAGTAAAGATATGTCCTTCTGACCAATTAGTTGACTAAAAATGGGGTGTGCCAAAAACTCTCAAAAATATTACACTAGAATAGGGTGACCAGATTTTCAAAATTCTAAACCTGGTTTCGATAGTTGGTATAAATAAAATTGTGAAAAGAGCATGTAAGATTGTGCATTCTTGAGTCATAATTTGAGGAACTTCTGTCACTGCATTTTTTTGCTTTATGGTCATTCACAGACACGGTTTTCTGTATTTTGGTGAAACAAATGACAATTTATGCTCCTCTTTACAGTTGGTGGGGTCAGATTTGTCAAAAATTGTGATAGTCCTGTTTTAGTCCTGGTTTAGACCTGATGTAGTCGTGGTTTAATCTTAGTTTAATCCTGGTCAGTGTTGGGGAGTAACAGATTACATGTATTGGAGTTACGTAATCAGAGTACAAATTATGAGGGACTGTATTCGGTTACAGTTAAATGGATTACACGGCGATATTTTCTTGTTTTCACATTTTGGGCTATATCCTCCTTTTTTTTTTTTCTC
This sequence comes from Boleophthalmus pectinirostris, assembly GCF_026225935.1. Taxonomy (NCBI): domain Eukaryota; kingdom Metazoa; phylum Chordata; class Actinopteri; order Gobiiformes; family Gobiidae; genus Boleophthalmus; species Boleophthalmus pectinirostris. Next base: position 37,659,688 of record NW_026571515.1, on the reverse strand, counting down.
GGTAATTCCACTCATTGCCGGAAACTAAACCAGGTCTAAACCAGGACTAAACCAGGACTAACACCAGGTCTAAACTAGATCTAAACCAGGACTAAACCAGGACTAAAACCAGGTCGAAACTAGATCTAAACTAGATTTAAACTAGATCTAAACCAGTCTTAAACCAATCTTAAACCAGGTCTAAACCAGGTCTAAACCAGAACTAAACCAGGACTAACTCATGCTGCATGGACGTGTCTTCTCCTCTTCTATCAATAATACTTTTAATGCAGTTAAGTAAAGTCTGGGTTTTTCATTTTCTTTTAGCAGACAAAAGATCTTATGTTAAGATTTCCTAGTCTTTGCTGCTCTAAAGCAAACCAAGTAATCCAAAGTATTCAGATTACGTTACTCCCTTAAGTAATGGATTCTGTTACAAACTACATTTTGGTGTATGTAATCTGTAATCTGTATAATAATACATTTTAAAAGTCACCTTCCCAACACTGGTCCTGGTTCAGATCAAATTAGTCAAAAATAGGGACACATGGGACATTTCTAGTATAAAACTGAGACAAATCACTGGTTTTGAATAAATCTGATGGGACAAGGAAACACAGGGCTCAAAATTGGGACTGTCATAGGTAAATGTCTGATCACCCTATACTAGAAGCATCTCTATTATCTGACCATTTAGTTACCTGACCACTTTGTCCACTGATCCAAAGGTTGGCAGTTTGAATTCCACTCTCAACATAAACATCATTAGTAGAACAGACAGGTCCACTCAACTGCAAGTGAATGCTGTTGTTGTGTCTTTGGGCAAAGACAGTTAACCTACCTCATCCCTAGAGTCTGCAAACACTGGTGTAGTTATGTAAGTGAGTGGTTCCATGATGGAAAGAACTTGGAGTGCCTTAAATCTGGAAAAACCTTATATAAAAGTGTTACCATTTACAGGTTTTGGTCGGCTAAGACACCATCGACCAATGAAAGGACTAAACAACATATTTTGAGTGTGTAAAATCCCTCAGTCGACCAGGTAGAATCCATGGCAAAGGAGGTGAAACACAGACGAGAGAGCAATAGTGGACCTCAGTCTGCTGTACATCTCTACCTTAAAGCCACTTCTTTGAGGACAGTGAGGTACAGATCTGAGCCAGAGAAAAAAATTGGTTTGAGAGCGGAGTTAAAAAGGTTATTTTTGTGAGGAAAGACAATCCATCTTTGAGCAGAAATGGATGCATCAGACATCACCTGTCTCCCATTTACAACTTCATCCTCAAACGTAAAACAAAAGAACATTAGTGGTTGCCAGGTCAGGTCCAGAGATGTGAAAGCTCCATCATGGGCCTCAATGATTCTACTAATATGACCCCACACTCAGTTCAGTGCAGTTCAATAGGGGTAGCTCACAAACACAAACTGTAAACAAGTGTGTGTGATAGTTTCAGAGTAGTTTCAGTGTAGTTAGCTCCTCCTACAGGCAGATATAAGGAAGTGTCCACCAGCGTGTGACCAGAACTGAAGAAGCAGCTTGGATGATCAATGAAACGAAATTTCTCCTTTGCCAACACATTTTGAGTTCAAATCTGCTGCGAAGAGAACACAGAAATATTTAGTTCATTTGTTTATTTATGTTTATTTTAGGGTCAATACATAAAAGTATTGACCTACACAAAGGAGGAGTATGTTTGTGCAGGTAAATTGCTAATATCCACTTGCAGTCAGTTCTGAACAGGTTGATGTCATAAACAGAACACATGCCAGTAATAATCAAATCTGCTCTGTCATCTCACACAAACTGCTTTGCACATAGAGGCTTGGAGCTAAAGTTAGTGCAAACATCGTGATCGTTTAAACCTTGATAATCCACAAAAACAACAACAACAGACATTTGAAACTGAACTGTGACAACATTTACTTTGCCAATGAATTCAGTGAAAATTTGGTCTTAAAGATAAACTGTGTAACTTTTTTGGTGGAAGGTCTGTCTGGTTTTCTTCATGGAGATGTTATTGCTTTGTCTGGAATGTTTCAAGGTATGGCATTAAACCTTCCTATCTTCATTAGGTCAGATCTGTGGAGAGGCAATCCAACTCACAGTCAGAATGTTTGTTTTTCTCTGTATTTTTGAGCTATAAAACCACTTGTACTTGAATAAATGTAAAGTAGAGCTGTTTAATGTCACACTGTGGAACATTTCTGCCAGAGCAATGACATCTCCATAGAAACAAGCAGGTGACAGACCCCCAACCAAAAAGTTACATAGTGCACCTTCAAAAAGACTGGGGCGCAATACTGTGTAAGCATGTGTGATAAATATAACTGGTTATTGAGGTGCCTCTAAAAGATTGTCAAAGCCTGCAGTGTAAAGGACTCATATTACACTGTTTTCTGATCTCTGTTATGTTTTCATCATCACAAACAGGCCTGGAGTTGTGTTTGGTTTCATTCACACGTTTAACAAAACCCTGCACATTTACAGTGAGTTCTTCTTTCAAAAAAACAAAACAAACAAACAAACAAAACACTCTGCTCCACCTTGTGATGTCATGTGGTAATACAGAAGTGCTGCACTCTATACACTCCATACTCCATACACCTTCACTAGAATCATTTGGATCAGCCCTGGAATTTCCTATTTCTACTGAACTAAAGGCAAAAGGAGCTGTTAACTTGAAAACTACCCTTTCCTGACAACACAAGGTGGAACAGAGGGTTTTCCATTTTTTCCTCACCACAGATCTCATTTATAAAGAACTTTGTAGGAGTTGTCCTGAGCTACTCCCAGTGGCCGCCAAAGGCATGCGCCACGCAAACCCTCTGCTTGCACTCCACCACACAATCTGTGCTTTAGAGATCCCTCCTGCAGCTGGAGCCTTTCGCACGCCAAGCTGCCTTCAAATCTGCCCTGACCACAGCTTCTGAGCCCTTATGAAGACCATGCAAATTACGTCATACATATTAATTTGTATTTAAATGAGTCAACCCAGTGTGTCTTCTTTTGAATATCACTGATCATGGCTACTCGCAAGCGGGATTTTACGGAAGCAGAAGTGGAAATACCACTAGAGGAAGTCCACGCATTGGTTATTCCACACCAAATCTCCAAATGCCCCTGCTCAACCATCTCAGATTTGACTGAACTACTAACTAATTGAACTACTAACTTAGAATTATAGTTGAAGTATAATTCTAAGTTATACTTCAAGTATAGTTTATTAAGAATGAAATACAAAGTCCACAGTGTGTGTGGGAAGGTGTATGTTCAATATCAAACCTCTGTCTTTGAAATTGCACTTTCCACAGTCCTTCAAAGTCGCCCTCAGATATGAAGAGTAGAATTTTCGAGCAAATTCAAGCCCCCAGAAATCTGTGATAAATCAAAAGTACATATAAAAAACATGTGTAAATTCCAGATTCTACAAGTACATTTCACAAATTTTACCCTTAAATAGTTTTTTAGATCCAGCAATCTGAAAGTGACTCCTTGGAAAACTCTGCTCAAAACAGGTCAGGGGAGAGTTTACAAAATCTTTTTTTATGACAAAACTGTAAAGTCAAATCTGAGATGGTCGAGCGGGGGCATTCAGCGATTTGGAGTGGAATGACCTGCATGCAAGTCAAGTGTGTTTGCAAGCCACACTTGTGGAGTCACCACAAAAAATAACACATAGCTAATGCATGTAATGCAGTGAGTGAAACTGATTGCACTGTGGCTGAAATAAAAAAAGAAATGGTCTGTTCTTAAAGTCACAGTAAAAAAGCGTTTAAGTGCGCACCGCCAAAGTGTGTGTGGCACTGAAGGAGGCCCCAGCACCTCACCACTAACTCCCCTGGAGGGACCAATGTCCTCCATTCTTGGCCAAGAATGTGTGGCAGGAGTTGTTTCAGGAGAAGAGGGGACACCGACATGCAGCAGCCAGGTAAGCAATTTTGATCAGTGAACCCCATTTCAACTATTATTCTACTCTTATTAAAGAATGACATGCAAGGATTGGTAACACTATGCTGCTGTAGCAAAGTTGTCCCTGTATTATAAAATCCTACAGGACTAGCCCGTGAATAATCATTCGTAAGTAATGTATCAAGACCACACAGACTCTTGATTGTAACACTACTTTAATTAGCTATATGTTTTTTTGTCCCTGTTTAAAAACTAAAGTCTTGTGGGAGGAGGTGGGTGCTCAGGCAGAGGCAGACACAGACGGACCTCCCCTCGGTGGGGCAGCAGCAGCAGGTCGTCCTCCAGTCGCCCCACACGGAGGCTGGTTTCTCACAGACACAGTGCAGCAAACTCAGCGTGAAACAATTGATGCCATCAACAACGTGGCAGAAGAGCTGAAATCTTTGACACATTGAGAGAGCTGGAAAAAATAAAATAACATCATGGAGTTTCTTTTTGCTTTTGCCTTTTATTAATATACGGCACATATATGGCACTATATTAATCGATTAATGAATCATTGCATTTATACTGCACCTTTCAAGACACCCAAAGTGCTTCACAGTTCATTATTCATTCACTCCACACTCAGTGGGGACAAAGTAAAAATGTAGCAGACTGACAAAAGCGAGGCTGCCAATCTGCACCATCAGCCCCTCCAACCATCAACACTCACACACACTGCACTTTCTTACCAGGCAATGCAGGTGAAGTGTCTTGTCTAAGGACACAAGAACAGTTTTTGTCACTGGTGCCCCACTGTGGCACCTGGAATTCCCAGTGGTCTCCCATCCAAGTACTAACCAGACTCAGCCCTGCTGAGCTTCTGAGATGTGACGAGATCAGGCTTTGACAAACTGGTATGGCCATACATGATGAACATACCTCGCTTTATTCATCACATTTCACTGCAAATTCTAAAGATGGCCTTCCTTTGAGTGTGGGGGCTCAGGATCTGGGAGATCGAGCTGTGGCACCTCCAAGTCTGGAGGGAGGATACACACAGGCGTATGGCCACACTGTGTAACACTCCACAGGCCAAGATGATTTGGGCCACTTTTACCAGATGATACATCAGTTTCCCCCTGAGCTATACAGACAGCGCCAGCGGCATTTCAGTAGGCCGATCATGCACTCTGCTACAGAGTGTGTGAGAGAGTGCCTGGTTATAGTGAGTCTCTGCTGCGTCCTGTGGACAGGGGACAGGGGTTAGCACTGCGCCAAAGGGTAACCACTGTCACCTACAATAACACTGAACTAGTGAGTAAATAGTTTATAGTTAGTGATGCAAGTAGAATGAACTCACAGAGAAGCCAGCCGTCTCTGACCACCCCAGCGTGTAATCTTTGCCCCACAATGCTGTTCCTCAGTATAAATGAGTCATGACTCAAACCAGGGCACTGTGCTTCCAAATCTGTGATTAACAAATTGGAGTCACTGATTATTTGCATGTTAATGCTGTGAATGTGCTGCCTATTCACACAGGCTTTTTCATTCATGGTTGATGCTCTTATAACAACATATGTGCAGCAATGACACTGATTAGTAAAACCAGACATTGATGCAAATTGCCTTTTTATGTTGGCCTGCTCTTCCACTGCGTAGGAGAACTCGATATACCTGGGGACCAACCGAATGACACCTGCCAAAGTGCGTGGCAAGATGACACTGAATGATGGCTCTGATATTCCCAATCTGTTGCACAGAATACACATTTCAATATGATGATTGATGATTTAACTATAAAATTATTACCTGTCAGCCAACTCCCTTTGGAAGGTCCCTGCTGCCAAGAGGCCCAGAGCAGAGAGGTCCTGTACTGCCACTGGATTGTGTGATTGCTCCTCGTTTGTTTCTAATGCTGGGCCCAGTACAGCAGATCCAGGGGCTCTGCTCGTGGGACTTCAAATCAGTTTATTTGCCATTCATTATCATGGGCCAAGAAATCCATATGATCTGGAAAGACCCTCTCACGTGGGAGCATAGTGTTCCCTCTAGAATGTTGCTAGTGCAGCTGCTCTTGGGCACTTGCTCTCATAATGTAGCAGTTAAATTTTATTAATGTATTTATTTATGTGATTTATTTTACAGTTATTCCTCTATTTTCCTTTATTAAACTTATTAACTTAAACTTATTGTGTCACTATGTCCGGCGATTGTTTCAGTGCTTGTTTCATAAAACCAAGCCTCGCTCATATTCGTGTCATAAATCCTTTCACACATTCAGGAAGACTTTCGGTGGTGGGTCACAGACATCGACTGTATAACCACAACATTTTCACCGTGTGGAATCAGGGAGATCAGGAAAGTGCACAAGGCAGTTGGCTTAAAGAGCACCAATGCAATGCTTGTGTAAGCAAGCCTTGTAACTGAGGCCCCTGGTCTGATGTGGGACATCTTGTCTCCAAGCGGCCTCATGTAGACAAGCAGGTTACAGACCCTCCAATTGTGCACATTTTGGATTTTAATTTCAGAGTTTAGATTTTTCAGACATTTCTATGACTTCCTTGGGCATGGAGATGTTATTATTTGCCTGGAACGTTCCACAGTATAGCAACAAACCTGGCAGACACCTTACAGGCCAGCTCTGTGGAGAGAAGCAGGTGGTGGCCCTCTTCCAGAAAGGTTACATACTGAACCATTCGATTTTTATGAAACATTAAGGTTTAAATTTGTTTACCATGATCTCAAATACTCATATCCGATAAAGATATTTTTTTACCCCTCCATAAGAAACCTGTTTATTCCCCCCAGTATCACAAATTGCATATTTTCAGATCTTAAGAGCCTCCCCTGTGTGTGTGTGTCCCTGGTGTGTAGTCTGTGCTGTTGTTGTGCCTCTGAACACAGCTCTGCCCTTTGCTTTGGCATTTACAGGACACCACTGTGCACAGAGAGAATGTATCGTCTCTCATTTAATGGACTGTCCCTGAACGGACCTGCTGTTTGTGCTTCACTGATTATCTCCACCGGGACACATCAGCCCTGCTCTCAATACAAGACAATACAAGACAATACAGAACTATACAAGACAATACAGAACAATACAGAACAATACAAGACAATACAGAACAATACAGAACTATACAGAACTATACAGAACTATACAGGTAACATGTAAATCACGTAAACTGGAATATAAATTCACTGGTGTCAATTAAAGGTCCACTGCTGTAACTGTTTTGGAGAGGGCTTCGCTACCTGCTTGTCTCCACAAACATTGCTCAATCTAAAATATTAAACAGTATAACATTAAAGGTCCCATATTATATGAAATTGATTCTTGTGAGCCTTTAGCCATATTATAATGTCTTTATCTCATCAAAAACAGATCTGGAGTTGTGCTTTGTTTCATTTACACACATTTGAGTAACCCTTTATTATTAGTCTCAAAATGTTCTGTTCCAGCTTGTGACATCATGCAATGGTAGCTTTCAAATTAACACCTTCTTTTACCTTTAGTTTAGTAGAGATTGAAAATTCCAATCATCCATAATTCTAATGAAGGTGTATGGAGTTTAAAAACACAGTGGAGCACTTCCTGTATTACCACATGACTTCACAAAGTGGAACAGAGTCGGGTCGCCTCTGCACAGACCTGACCAGTAACTTTTCTGGTCTCTGCTTGTCTCTATCTTGTATTTATTCAGCTACAGGTGTTTTATTGCTCAAACACCTACAGATACATTCTTACTGTATGTGGAGTCGCCTCTCCACAGATCTGGGATGTCATTTAGGAAGGATTGCATAGGAATTTTTCTAAGCAAGAGCTTACCCCTATTGGTCACGAGAGGCGTCTGCCACACAAACTTCAAACGTATAAACTCTCATGCACACTCCACCTGCAGTGTGCTTTATAGATCCCACCTGCAGATGGAGGCTTTCACACGGCCAGACACCTTCAAACCCACCACACCTCCGGAAACCTTATAGAAACATGCAAATTATATTATGGATATTTATTGGTATTTAAATGATCCAGCCCAGTGTCTTTTCCTTTGAACACAGCAGCGTTCATGGTTACCCGCAAGAGAAAGTTCACAGAGGCAGAAGTGGAGGTGCTGGTTGAGAAGGTCCATGCACGCAAATATTTGTGTTTGCAAGTCACACTTGTGGTGTCAAAAAAGAAAAACAGTGAAGTGAGAGCACATAGCTCAAGGATGTAAATGGAGTTAGTAGAGCAGATCACACCTTGGGCGAAATTTTAAAAAAGTGGTCCAATCTCAAGGTCACAATTAAGAAGAGTTTACGTGCACACTGCCAGAGTGTGTCTGGAACTGGAGGGGGGTCAAGCACCCGCCACTAACTCCCCTGAAGCAACGGATGGCCTCCACTCTAGAACAAGAATGTGTGGCAGGGGTTATACAGGAGAGGAGGGAACACTGACATGCTGACCCAGCCAAGGAAGAGATAATTATCAGTGAATCCCATTTCAGCCTATTCATATTAAATAATACTATGCAGCGTATTATGAAATCCTACAGACCAAAATTATTTGTAACTTATGTATCAAGAACATAGATACTTGCAAGTAACACTACTTTAATTAACTGCTTTGTTTCTCTGTCCCTGTTTAAGAAACTAAAGCCCTGGAGGATGAGGTCTGTGCTCAGGCAGAGGCAGACACAGAGGGACATCTTCTGAGCGCAGCAGCAGGCCTTCCTCCAGCTACACCACACCACCTCACCACGGAGAGGCAGGGGTCTCACAGGCGCAGAGCTACAAACCCAGCGCGATACTACTGACACCATCAACATCGTGGCAGGAAGCTGAGAGACATCAGGAAAGTTTTGGGAGAAAACATCAGACACCCTGGAAGAGCTCAAAAATATATATTTCCTTTTGAACTGGCTGTGTGATTTTACTTTTGATGAATACACTGTGGCGCCAGACATTATGAAGATACCTGACTTTCTTCATAAACACCTCATGATGTTTCGTGACAAATAAAGGCAGTCTTTGTTTAGGTGTGGAGGGCACAGGACCAGGAGATGGGGCTGTGGCATCTCCAAGTCAGGAGACAGGCCAAGATGATTTGGGACACTTTTGCCGGATGATACATCAGTTTCCCCTGAGATATCCAGCAGGACTTCAGTGGCTGATCGGGGGGTGGGAGTGTGTCTGATTCTAGCGATGCCTCTGCTGTGTCCTGTGGACTGGGGACAGCGGTTAGCAGCCACTGTGCCACAGGGTAACCACTGTTACCTACAATAACACCAAAATAGTGAGTACATTCTTAATAGTTATGGTGCAGTCAGAATTAACTCACTGGAAGTGAGACTTCTCTGACCCTTTTCCCCTCTCTGCTGTTCCTCAGTATACTGTAAATGAATCATAATTCGATCCAGGCCACCGTGCTACCAAATTTATGATTAACAAACTGGAGTCATGGATTATTTGTGTGTTAATGCTGTGAATGTGCCATCTATTTCCACAGGGATTTTCGGTCATGCTTGGTGCCCTCATGTGTGCAGCAATGACTCTGATTACATTGGCAAAACTGCTGCAAATTGCCTTTTTATGTTGGCCTGTTCTACCACTGCAAAGGGGTCTTGGCCAACCAAATGAGCAAGATGGCACCGAATGATGCCTGTGATATTCTGTTGCACAGAATTACATATTTCAATATGGAAATGATGACATGATTTATCTATAAGATTATTACGTGTTGGCCAACTCCCTTTGGAAGGGCCCAGCTGCCTGGAAGCTCAGGGTAGAGAGGACCTGATTTTGTGGTGCAGCCATAATGATCATGAGTGTGTGTATGACACACCTTTTAATCGTATTAATGCATTATTTATGTATGATTATGTTCAGCCTGACTTTCATAAATCCACTCACACACTCAGAGAGCCTCTGTGGTGTGTCACAGGCACAGACTGTAGAGCCAACACTTTAACACCGTGTGGAATGAGGGAGATCCAGCGTAGCACCGGGGAAGAGTGCAGGAGTGCGTATGGCTTCAACTGTTGAGAAAAATTACTAAAGAGATAATTATTTTATAAGATGTCTTTTCTGATGATTTCCTGATCAAACACTTCCTCAAATTCTCTTCACTTCTGCTCCTCTCCACAAGTGTCTTATTCCCTGACTTCACAACTTTACAAAGAGCGTATGACCGCAGGAGAGCGTATGGCAGGGTCGCAGCTGAGCAGAGAAAAGCGCAGCACTTTGTTTAGGAGGAGTTTTATAAATCCTGTGGTTGGCGTAGAGGGCGCCTACACAATGTGCAGTGCATATGTGAGCTTTATAAATGAGGCCCTTTCCCTGTAACTCCATGGAGATATAGTTTAATACCATATTGTGGAACACAGATTTAAGTCTAACAAAGCCTCAGACAGAGCAGAGCCTACAGTCAGCATCACACCTCCATGAAATGTTGATGACATCAGCTGCAAAGTGTCAAGATTTGGAGTGCATACAAGGTCAGTGTGTTTTGCGTAATACCAGATGTTAATGCCATTGGAATAAAAGCTTTTGGTCCAGACCTGACTGTTAAATGTATTTACGATCTGTCTGTGGACGCAGGCTTTTAAAAGAATTTCAAAATAATAACAATTGTCCATAATGGTGTGTTTGTATGGCCAGAGGCAGCAGACGCTCGTCACATACACAAGTGAAAGAGCCTGTGAATAATGGACTCCAATGAGCACTTTGGGACATCTGCATTTGGACACTTCTGTTATTTTTCTATTTAGATTTTTTACATCTATTGAATAAAAAAACAACTGTAATGTGTGGGAAATGGTACAGAGGTTTTCAGTTAAAGCGTCACTGTGTAACTTTTTAGCTGTAGGGTCCGTCACTTGCTCGTCTTCACGGTGATGATTACTTTGTCTGGAATGTTCCTCACTATGGCACAGTATTTTCAAGGTATTTTTGAGCAGTAGTTTAAGAATTTTTAATGCTGTACTGTGGAATATTCCAGGTAAATCTTCATGGAGACTGCTCTGAATGCATAAGGTAAGTGAGGAATAACTTTGGACCACTGCAAACCATTTAAAATGATCTAGTTCTGTTTATAAAGCTCTATTTGCAGGGGATTTGTTTTACCTAGAGACGTCTGTAAAATTTAAATGACCCCACGACGTCTGAGATTTTTGTGTACGTTCACAAGGGATAAGCAATGTCAGTAAACTACCTGTTTTTATCGACTTTATTCTAGAAATGGAATAAAGTCAGATTTCTTATAAAACAGCCATAGTTTCTCTGTTTTAATCAGTTTACGCCACAAACTTTGCACCAAAAGCACTCAAACTTCTCCAAAGAGGCTCCATGCTGCTGGTCCTTGGTTGCCACGACAACGGGGCTGTATGTCCGGGTCTCGTCTTTACCACAGTTTGAATCATGTTTTTTTACTTTTTAATTATAGAAAAACACAATAACTGGATTGGAGTATAGTCTGTGGAGAATACATATTGTTGATTTAGTTCGTATTTGGACCTGAAATGGGCCATTGAGATGTTTTCAATCACTATTAGCTTCAACGTGAGCATTCACACAGGACTAGAATCACCCGAGGAACTCTGAGTTTGCAGAATTACAGGAGATAAACTTCGGTGGAATGTTTACAGACATACAGACATAGCCCTATTCGTACGGTTGTACTTGAACTTGAGGACTTCTGGTAATTTGCAAATTACTGCCCCACCTCTGTGTTACTTGCAGCACGGGATAAGCAAAATCTGTAAATGATTCTATTTTGCTGACATTGATTGAGATTGGACTCTCCACCTACCTGGAGAGGACAAGCCACCGGGTGGGTGGAGAGTCCTTGCCTCAAGTGGAGGAGCTCAAGTGGAGGAGCTCAGTGATGCGGTCGCTGTATCGGACCGTTGTGGTGAAGAGGGAGTTGAGTCGAAAGGCGAAGCTCTCGATTTACTGGTCAGCCTTTGTTCCTCCCCTCACATATGGTCATGAGCTCTGGGTAATGACCGAAAGGACGAGATCACGGATACAAGTGGCCGAAATGAGTTTCCTCCTTAGAGATAGGGTGAGGAGCTCAGTCACATGGGAGAAGCTCAGAGTAGAGACGCTGCTCCTCTACATTGAGAGCAGTGCATAATGCAGTGTAGAGCAGTTGAGGTGGCTCGGGCATCTGTTCTGGATGCCTCCTGGGCGCCTCCCTCGGGAAGAGTTCCAGGCATGTGCCACCGGGAGGAGGCCCCGGGGAAGACCCAAGACACGCTGGAGGGACTATGTCTCTGGGCTGGCCTGGGAACACCTGTGGGTCCCCCTGAAGGAACTGGAGGACATGTCTGGGGTGAAGGAAGTATGGGAGTCCCTGCTTAGAGTGCTGCCTCCGTGACCCGGCCCCGGATAAGCGGAAGAAAATGGATAGATGACTGAGACTGAAAGAGAAAAGAACGCGGAAAGAAAAGAAAGAGTAGGTCATTTGTGGCGGAATTTTTCACTTTACAAATTACAGACATGGTGAGTTTGCAATTAAGGTTTCAGGCTACGTTTATATGATGACAGTCTGAACAGAAGACAATGGCATCATGTCTTCACTCTTTATTCCGCATTTAGATGAGTGCGTGCTTATGGTGACCCAAAAGTGTGTGGAATTGGAGTGGGTATGCATGTGGTCTGGCTCTGCCGTGACAAACTGGTGCGTCCAGAATTTGACAGAGGTGATTGCAGATTCTTCACTGTTCAATAACAGTATCTGTGCAGATTCTGTACATTATTATTATTATTGCCTCCTATAGGTTTATTAGAGCTGCCAGGAAATGATCTGACATGTTTGTTTCTGTGTACTGTATGTAGGTGACGTAAACGTGTGCACGACGTGAGCAGATCTGACCAGAGTTTTGTGTCTTGGACAGTGTAGACGGAAACTCCACAGCAGTGTATTCAACTTTTCCACTCTGGAGGTGGTTTCAGAGTTTTGTATTTTTAAGCCGCAAAATCGCCATCACCGTCTGAACAAAAAGTACTTCTGATAAAATATTTTGTCGTTTTTACCCACATTGTCATGTAAACAGGCCCTCAGACATCCTCCGCAATTATTACAAATCACCAAAGGTCCACAGGTAATACTAATCCCGTGTGAATAAGGCTAATCATTACAATTTACCAGGGGACCCAAGGTAAAACTAATCCCCTGCAGATATGGCTTAAGACAGTAAAAATAACATCTCCATGGAGACAAGCAGATGGACAGACTCTTCAGTTACATACTGCACCTTGAAATAAAAGAGTCCAGAAAACTCTTAATGAATCAGTTACATAAAGACTGCACTTATTTCTGTGGACTGTGGACACTTTTTAAAGACCCTTTTCCTGCAGTAACAGTGGGAGCAGCTGTACCAACAAGGTCAGCCCATTATTGAGAAAAAAATGAAAGAGGAGCAAAAGAAAATGTTTAAAAAAATGTGATGAAACACCTCGATAAACAGGCCAACTTCAAGACACTGAATATTTACCCAGCAAAACTGTATATGAGTTATTTGAAAATATATTCTGCTGTTGTGTGAAATAAATTAACCTCTGTTTGTTATAAAGTGCAGGATTTGGATCCAAATGCAGAAATCAACACCGCTAAAAATGAGGCTCTATTCAAGTTTACGTCACAAGCCAGAAAGACGTCTGAAAACATGCGGGTGATGACTTCCTTTGGGCTTTGCTTACATAGTAACATGTAGGCAAAAAGTGGGTTTAAAGCCATACTGTAAAACATTCAAGGCAAAGCTAATTGTTGTTGATTGATTGTTGTTGTTAATGAGCATGTGTGATAAATAAATGTGAAAGTCTAAAGGCTGGTTTAAGGTGCTCCGTCAAATCTACACAAGAGTGCCTCACAGCTCCCCGACGCACATGAAATGAATCTCTTATGATACCAGGCCAAGTACGTGCTGTGTACGTGCACCTCGGCCAAAAAGTTACTAGGTGTCGAGTGCGAGGGCTGTGATTGTCTGCTCCACAAAGACTACACGGACAACTGATTAAAAGAGCTTGGAACAGATGATGTTTGGCACAGAAATGTCTGCATCTGAGGGTAATATGATTGTTTATTGTCACAGAAAAAAATAAAAATAAAAATCTAATTAAATAGTTTGGATTCCCACGACGCACCCTGGTTCTGATGAGCTCCACAGAAGCTGGTATGGATTGGTGTGAACGAGCCTTTAAAGGTGCACTCACTTTTTTATGGAGGGTACCACACCTGCTCGTCTCAGTAGAGATGTTACTGTTTTGCTTAGATTACAGGGGTGTCAAACTCAGTTTCACAGAGCGCAAAAATTAAAAACTGAGACTATGTCATGGGCCAAACTAAATATTTATTGAACAATTTCAACATCTGCATGTTTTCTCTTCTTTCGGGATATGAAATGTTAAACCTTTTCTTATTAAAATAAATGTTTAATAATAATGTTGCTCAAACATTGAATCCAGAACAAGCATACAATAAAATAATAACAACATTTGAAATAAATCATGTCTCTATAGTCTATCTGTAGCTGGCGGGCAGCTCTAATACATAATTGATATGATGTCACGGGCCAAATATAATTATATCACAGGCCAAATTTGGGAAGAGAAGATCCTACAGTGTTTAATTAACCATCTCCATAGAGACAAGCAGCTGATCCCAAGTTACAGGTCAGATCTGTGGAGGGGCAGCCCCTCTTGCAGTAAGAGCTCATGTTTCTCAATGTATGTTTAACAACTAAATCACCTTGAATAAATACAACATAGATTACAACACAGTTCACTGTCATACTGTCAAACCTTTCAGGCAAAGCAATTGCATCTCCATGGAGACAAGCAAGTGGTGCACCTCCAACCAGATCTATTTGGCATGATCTCAAATACTGATAATCATGTCAAATAAACTCTTTGAATAGTGCTATTTTGTCTTTCTGCAGTGTCCAAACTCCTACAGTCTATATTGTCATTTTTTGTCTGTTCTTCCCACTTCTGTAGATTAGTTCTGTTATTGTAGAATGCAAAGTGACATTCAGAAGCAGAACTCTTGTCTGTACATGAAGAGGTCACTGGGCTCTGAGCTCTGGAGATGACACCAGTCCTGGTTTATTCCTCATGGAGAATTTGGTTCAAGATTTTTTTTGCAGAGGTAATGACACGATGTAAACCAAGAGCTGATTGCTTTGCCTGGAATGTTCCTCCATATGGCATTAAATGTATCTATACTGCACTTATTCAGGTGTCTTACAGCTTAAACAAATGAGACACATAACAATAATAAAATCTGCATTCTCATTATGACCATTATAAGAAAAGCACAGAACATCTCCACAAGAAAAGCAATGGCAGTTACATATTGTGCCTTTAACGTCATTCAAATGCATCCAATATTTTACAAAAACATAGGAAAATATATAAGTAGATGATTGTATAAAATGCATCTGCGTCTCTGCTCCCGCTGAGTAATGTTGAGGCGAGCACTTTGTGACACTTTAGCTTTAAAACACATCTGTTGTTCCACAGTCCATTTTCATTTCCATTAAATACATTATCACTGACAAAACTGCACAGATTTTAATGTTAGAACAAAAACTAAAATTTTCACAGCAACTTTATGTAACTTTATGTGGTAGTTTTGTCGACCCAAACAACTGGAGATTAAACGATAAATTAAGACAATCTTTTGAAAGCCCTACCATGTGACTTTTCAAGCTAAATATACAGAAGTACACACTTTTATTGTATTTGTTTGTATTTACAGCATTACTACATAATTACTACTACTACTACTACTACTACTACTGCTACTACTACTGCTACTACATGCATGTTGGGAGGTGGACGAACTATAATGAAAATCATTTTGATGAATTGAAATAAATGACATATTTTACTGGCAGTTTAAACTTTTTTTTTAAACAAAATAAAGGTTCTGTAATATTTTCTACTCATCACTTAACAACTACTGTGTGAATTAGTCAAGCTTCGGTCCTTGTTTACATTATGCTTGCTAAATAACACTTGTGGAATCACCTCTCCGCATGTCACATCTGCTGCCCGTGTCCAGCCAGGAAGTGACATTATACATTTCATCGAAATGGTGAAAACTTGGCTTTTTTATCAACTTTTTATCAAATGTAATTATGTTAACTATATTTTAGTGAAACACCAGTGTAACCTGTCAGTTATGTACTTCACTTCTAACATTCCAGTGAAAACTATTTTGACTGACTCTCCTCATTTTGTCCTTGTGAAGTCGATTTTTCATTTTCAGACAAAACCAATAGTGACAATAGAACACAATATATTTAAAGAAGGATGTCTTCTCGTCCGAGTATCTTTCAGGGATCTGCACAGTCTCCATACACAGAGGAGGCTGCAGTCACGCTATGAATCAGCGCTCAGAGATAAACTGTATACAGTGAGAGCCGCTGACGGTAATGTGATAGTCTCTGTGTCCCATAGGAGTCTCTTCTTATAGCTTTCTATACGTCATGGCTCTTTATTTGTTTGTACAGGTTTGTGTACATGTTGCTGTTGTCAGGGAGGATTTCAGAACATCCTAGGTGATAATTATCCAAAAACTATTGTGTATTACAAGAAACTACAATAAACAATCATGTTTTATATGTTCCTTTTTGGAATGGAAGGACCATAGATCCAAGGACTACACATGGAAAGGAGCTTGCAGCTAAATGTGGCGCAGAGCATCTCTTCTCTTTGAGATCCTTGTATTCTGTGCACTGTCCTTGTTTTAAATAAATAAATAAATACATAAAATCTAAATGGATATAGCTAAGCAGCTAGCCGCTGCATTCTGAATAGGGAGTGTGCATGGGCGCAAAGTGGTTTCTTTGCAATTGACTTCTATTGAGAAACATCCCTCCTCTGTCTGTTACTGCTGCTGTCAGACAGAAAATGTTTGTATAAACCCACTCTACATGATCCTGGTGTTTTTATTTCACTGTACTGCTGAATATTAATAACAACAAAATGACTGACAGCTAAGAGCTAAGTCCTGTCCCCGCAACCCACAGAGTAGTTTACAAGTGATAAAAAACTACAATGTTGTCATAATTATATGTTCAAGTCTGAACAGGACACTGAAAGCCCTGAATAATCAGCTCAGTTGAATAAACGATCAAACAATTGTGAATGCAATTTAACAAAGCTGCAAGTGGCAATGATCGTCCCTTGTGTGTCCCCTGCACCTAACCATACTAACACTGACCCCAACACAGCCTTAAAGGTCTTTCTTTCACTCGTCCAGTAAAGGCAAAAGAAGCTTCGCTCATGATCAACATGACCCTCTGCACACTAAAGGGTCTGAATCGTTGGCGTGAGGCAGAGAACACAGAAACATGTGTGATAAACTTACATCATGCAGTTGAGGGGTCCTCGTGTTGTCCCGGTGTCCTCCTGCTGTCCTGTGTCCTCCTGCTGTCCTGTGTCCTCCTGCTGTCCTGTGTCCTCCTGCTCTCCCTGTGTCCTCCTGCTGTCCTGTGTCCTCCTGCTGTCCGGTGTCCTTGTGCTGTCCCGGTGTCTTTGTGCTGTCCCGGTGTCTTTGTGCTGTCCCGGTGTCTTTGTGCTGTCCCGGTGTCTTTGTGCTGTCCCGGTGTCTTTGTGCTGTCCCGGTGTCTTTGTGCTGTCCCGGTGTCTTTGTGCTGTCCCGGTGTCTTTGTGCTGTCCCGGTGTCCTCCTGCTGTCCTGTGTCCTCATGCTGTCCCGGTGTCCTGTGCTGTCCTGTCCTGTGCTGTCCCGGTGTCCTGCTGTCCCGGTGTCTTTGTGCTGTCCCGGTGTCTTTGTGCTGTCCCGGTGTCTTTGTGCTGTCCCGGTGTCTTTGTGCTGTGCTGGTGTCTTTGTGCTGTCCCGGTGTCTTTGTGCTGTCCTGGTGTCTTTGTGCTGTCCTGGTGTCTTTGTGCTGTCCATGAGATGTGTTTTTGAGCAAGGGAGTTGTCGAGGACAGTGTACAGTATTGTACAAATGTATTGAACCAATCACAAATATATTTTGTTTTATCATAACTAGCCTACATGTAGACTGACAAGGATGAGGGGCCCTTTGCAGCTCCTTTGCATACCCCTGCGCGCGCTCTGAGGTCTGAGGTCCAGCTCCAGCTCTTGGTGCCTAAGACCAGACTTAAAACCAGGGGGGACAGGACCTTCTCTGTGGTCGGCCCTAAGCTCTGGAACTCTCTGCCCCTCCACATCCCAACAGCCCCCACACTGGAGAGTTTTAAGTCTCCTCTTATGACCCCCTTTTATTCTCTGGCTTTCACCACCACGTGAGTTGTGTGGTCCTCTGTGTTTTTTATTTATTTTGAATGTATTTTTATTGGTTTTATTTATTTATTGCTATTCTATGATTTTGTTCTTATTTTATTTTACTGGTTTTATTATTTTAAGACTAGTATGATTATCTGAGTATTTTATTATTGTTCTTATTATTATGTATTTGTGCAGCCCTTTGGAAACTTGTTTGTTTTGTTTGTGAAATGTGCTCTAGAAATAAAGTGGATTGGATTGGATTGGAAAGATGCTTCACAGAGCATTATTCATTCACTCCATACTCCATGGCGGTAAACTACTATTGTAGCCCCAGCTGCCCTGGGACAGACTGATGGGTATGGCTGCCAGTCTGTGCCATCTGCCCCTCTGACCACCACCCTCACTTGTGCACGCACAGCTTTCATACTAGGCAATGTTGGTGAAGTACTTTGCCTAAGGACACAATGACAGTTTGATTTTCCCAGCGGTCTCCCATCCAAGTACTAACCAGCCCCGACTTTGTTTAGCTTCTGAGATCTGATGAGTTGCCTGTGCATAGAAAGATGAGGTGCTGACTTCAGGTACAGGACAGAACATGATAACATAGATCTGCAAATAGGTTAATAAATGGACCGCCCATCCATCCATTTTCTTCCGCTTATCCGGGGTCGGGTCGCGGGGGCAGCAGTCTGAGAAGGGCCTCCCAGACTTCCCTCTCCACACACACTTCCTCCAGCTCTTCTGGGGGGATCCCGAGATGTTCCCAGGCCAGACCAGAGACATAGTCCCTCCAGCGTGTCCTAGGTCTTCCCCTGGGGCCTCCTCCCGGTGGGACGTGCCCTGCCGAAGGAGGCGTCCAGGAGGCATTCGGAACAGATGCCCGAGCCACCTCAGCTGGCTCCTCTCAACGTGGAGGAGCAGCGGCTCTACTCCGAGCTCCTCCCGTGTGACTCAATCCATCTCTAAGGGCTTGTATCCGCGATCTTGTCCTTTCGGTCATTACCCAAAGCTCATGAACATAGTTAATAAAGGGACATTTAACCTTTTTACAACTTAGTGGCAGTTGGTACCACCGGCTCAGAAACACTCCTTTTTGTGGATGTGGTAATACTCAAACTTAAAATGGTCTCGTCTTACGGAACAATCGTCTCCCTCTTCTGTTTTTGGTCCTCTGCTCTGTCTCTGCCCCCTGATTCTAACCCATAATGACAGAGACGCTCCACTCTCCTCTCTGCATTATGCACAGACACAGCTCTTTAATGCTAATGCTACTGCCATAATGGAGACCCGCTGTCGTTGTCTTGTCATTTCTCTGCAGGAAAAAGATGAAATATTTGAGCAGAGAGAGGAGAGTATTTGAGCAGAGAGGAGAGAGTCGGAGCCAAAAGAGCAGAGCCGGTTTGATGGACAATAAGCAGCACAATCGTGACGGGGATGTATGTGTTTGGGCAGATGTAATGAGACCTCACTAAAGGGAAACGAGAGAGACTTAGAGGGATTCATAGATGCTTAAATAATACATGGAATAATAAACAAATGATGACTTTAAAACTGATAGCATGTGATAGCCAGCTCTACGCGGGAAAAGTCTGTTCCACGGACTCTCTAGTCCAAGACTAGTCCTGGTTTAGTCTTGATTTAGTCCTGGTTCAGTTCTGGCTTAGTCCTGGTTCAGGTCTTGTTTAGTCCTGGTTCAGGTCTTGTTTAGTCCTGGTTCAGTCCTGATTCAGCCCTGGTTTAGTCCTGGTTCAGTCCATATACGGCGCAAACGTTCTGCACCTTGCACACTTCTTTTGTTGAGAGTCACTTCAAGTGCTGTAATAGTAATGTAATGCCTTACATTTTAAATGCAGTAATATTGTAATGTAACTAATTACTTTGAAATGACAGTAATAAGTAATAAATAACACATTACAGTTTTAAAGTAACTTGCCCAACAGTGATGATTAGAGTGTTTTGTGAGTCAAAGTCTGAAAAAAATAAAACTTTTATTTGTATACATTTGGCGTGTAGGTCTCCAATAGATAACAGACACTAGTTTAAGAGTTCAACCTGAGGACACATCATTTACCAGCAGAGAATACAACATCAGAAGGAGGGCTAGCACATTTATTTGAATAAGTTCAGGCATTATTCTTCAAACTCTTGTGGTGTAATAGTAACACGTCCATCCTTTGGGTGGGAGGTTCCAGGTGCAAGTCCTGGCAAGAGTGTGCAACTTCCTAAACCAGTAAATTGATTTAAATTTATGCAACTTGTTACTCAAATCGTAACCCTCCCTTCACCCTTTGATGTAAGTGAGACCTCTAGAGGGAAAATGAGGTACTGTGAATATTTACTGTGTATATTATAATATTATAATATGTACATGTATGTATATAATATGTATTATAATATAATAATGTGTAAGATTCACTATGTACTGTGAATAAACATACTGTGTGTTCATGTATTGTGGAGTATATGAATAAATTAATTTAGAATAAATAAATAAACAAATAAATAAAGATCCTTCTCTTCTCCCTCTCTCATCCCTCTTCTCTCTCTCCTCTCTCCTCTCTCTTCTCCTCCTCTCCCTCTTCTCCTCCTCTCCTCTCTCCTCCCTCCTCTCTCCTCCTTCTCCTCCTCTCTCCTCCTCTCTCCTCTTCCTCCTCTCCTCTTCTCCTCTCTCCTCTCCTCTCTCTCTCCTCCTCCTCTCCTCTTCTCCTCCTCTCTCCTCTTCTCCTCCTCCTCTCCTCTCTCCTCTCTCCTCCTCTCCTCCTCTCCTCTCTCTCCTCCTCTCCTCTTCCTCCTCCTCTCCTCTCTCCTCCTCTCTCCTCTCTCTCCTCTCCTCTCTCCTCTCCTCTTCTCTCCTCCTCTCCTCTCTCTCCTCCTCTCCCTCTCTCTCTCCTCTCTCCTCCTCTCTCCTCTTCTCTCCTCCTCTCCTCTCCTCCTCCTCCTCTCCTCCTTCTCCTCCTCTCCTCTCCTCTCCTCCTCCTTCTCCTCTTCTCCTCCTCTCTCCTCTCTTCTCCTCTCCTCCTCTCCTCTCTCTCCTCTCTTCTCCTCTCTCTCCTCTCCTCTCTCCTCCTCTCCTCCTCTTCTCCTCCTCCTCTCCTCTCTCCTCCTCTCCCTCTCTCTCCTCTCTCTCCTCCTCTCCCTCTTCTCCTCCTCTCCCTCTTCTCCTCCTCTCCTCTTCTCCTCCTCTCTCCTCTCTCTCTCCTCCTCTCCTCTTCTCCTCCTCCTCTCCCTCTTCCTCTCCTCCTCCTCTCCTCTTCTCCTCCTCTCCCTCTCCCTCTTCTCCTCCTCCTCTCCTCTTCTCCTCCTCCTCTCCTCCTCTCCCTCTTCTCTTCCTCCTCTCCTCTTCTCCTCCTCTCCTCTTCTCCTCCTCCTCCTCTCTTCTCCTCCTCTCCTCTTCTCCCTCTCTTCTCCTCCAATCTCTCCTCCCTCCTTTTTCATTTTTGAAAGAGTTTGAAGTAATATGTAATGAAAAGCCTTCATGTAAAATAACATGACATGTGTTTGTTTCAGGGATACAGAGACCACAAAGCTCAGCTGCTGCCAGGTATGTTTCAGTTACTTGTATCGCGTACTAGTACATGACTGGCTTCAGTGTGTAATGTTTTTATGTCTTTAACAGATAAGAGTTAAGGTGTCTCCAGTTGACCAGAAAGAGAACAACCTGACTGAGGAACAGAACCATCCTCCACTGGAACCCAAGTGTGTGGTTTTTAACAAACAGAATAGGTACATAAGGATTATATACATATGTTAAAAGAATTAAGAATACTTTTGTAATCTCTGGTTTGTCCTTCTATAGCACCAACCCCCCTAAGCCTCAAAAAAAGTTCTATCTGGCACGTTTTGGGTAAGTTTTGGTTAAAATTTATGCTGTTTATTGGCAATAACTGGACAGAGATGAGATGATGTTGTTTTCATTTGCAGACTTCCCAACATTGGAAACACTTGTTACCTTAATGCTCTCAGGAGACGATGGGGGGGGGGGAAAGCTGAGACGCAGGCCTGTTGAGGTACGTAACAGCTATGAAATCTTTACTAAAAGCATAGTTACCATTTTCTAACTGTTTAAAAGCAACCAGCAGTGGTCATTGTATGAGGACACTGCTTTATTATGTTTTTTATCCTACTTTTCTCTCTCAGACACTGAAGTTTACAGTTACAGTTTCTTTTTTAATGATTGTTAATTACAGCAAAATGTAATGTAAACCATACACAATGAAAAGCCTTATTTGATGAGCTCATGAATCTTTCACAGACACCTTCACCACAAGTTCTGACGGTCCACTGAGAAAGATGAGAGGACCACACTGGTGCGCTCTTTCAAGGCCTTTGTAGCATCTACAGCTCCAGAGTTTAGAGGGGCCCAACAGAAAGTGAGTAACTTTTTAAATCAAAATATATTTGAAACTTGTTTTGAAACCTTTATAAATTACAAATGTGGCTTTTCTTTAAGTCTGTTAATTTAAGTCCTAACATTTTTATAAAGATTCCATAAAGACAAACTGGTACACTAATCTGATAGTTGATATTTCTTGGATTTAAATCATTTCCTTTGAGGATTAATACAATATTCTGGTTCTGATAAAGTTATTGTGTGTGTTTCAGGACGCCCATGAGTTCATCACTGAATTGTTTGGACAGATTCAAAGTCTGGCACCAGCAATGCAGTGTACTGCCTCTAACCTGGGCACAGCCTACAGGTGCCCAGTGCAGGAGCTCGTCTTTCACATGGATCAGACCAGGACAAGCCAGAGGCTTGGGCTCATAGCAAACACACTACAGTATCATGTACATCATATATACTTCATATACTCCATGTATTAATGTGTGTGCAGGTGTGGAGAGGGCTCAAAACGGAAAGAGATTTTTAACAATCTCTCTCTGAACCTGCGTCACGGTGCTGGAGGATTATTTCAAAGTAAGATTTTCAAACTGTTTCCTTTGGTATGATCCAAGTATTCATCTGGCCAAGTAACTTTGCTTGGGCATTTGCAATCCTCAATACAGTGCCTCAATATTTAACATTCACATTATGTTTGACTTTGACAGGCCACAGAGCTGGAGTACACGTGCTGCTGCGGTTCGGAAATGTCCTCCTTACAAACCAGCTTTTCAACACTGCCCAAGTAAATGGAACAAACGTTCATTTGAATGAAACAACTGTCTTCTCCTTATTAACTATTGTTTACATTTTGTCCTTACACAGAGTTCTGATGCTCCACCTGAACAGGTTCACGTACACGCCCACATACCAGCTGGAGAAGGTCAATGATGCTGTTCACATCAACCGAGACCTTGTGGTGTCATCAAGCAATGTAAAGTCAATTATCTAAAGTTGTAGTGAAGGAACGTTTGAACTTTCTTAGTAACTTGCCATTTGTGCTTTTTACAGGACTCTGGCTGCTTCAGTCTGGTGGGCATCATTTCTCATCTTGGAAGGACAGCTGACTCAGGTGAGAAAATGACTCAGCATGAGTAAAATGTTTTCATGAAACTTGAACTCCATCTTTACTGTGTGTGTGCTTTGCTTCTATAGGACACTACGTGTTCGATGGGCAGGACCCGGCTGACAGTCCTCTGGAGCCAACTGATGGGTGGCAATGACCACTACGTGAACAAGGGCACTGGGAGAGACCTGTGAAAGAGCAGAGAGAAGAGCGGATATATCCTTCTTTACCCGAGGGTGCTCTGTGACTAGAGCCTGACGCTCTACAGGGCTGTTCTTCTTCTACATACATACTGCTCGTGGGGCCCTGGCTCTGCACGCACACATGCACTGTCGCACGCACACATAACTCCTTGGGTTCTTTTAAAGATAATGCATTAAAGTGTATTTACCTTGTTGACATGTTTCGGCTGCTGCTGCAAACCATCTTCAGAACCGGCGTTGATGGTGATGTGTCGTATATCAGCGGTTGTTACTTCCTGTAGGTGTGGTCAGCCTGATGGACCTGGCAGGTCGCTCAGACTGACCACGCCTCCCGTCGCCCAGTGTTCTCTGGAGGAGGGTGTCCCGGGTGTGTGAAAGGAGGAACGCCCCGTCATCACGGTTAATGCTGTCTGTGCCTTGTTTCCTGATTTCAATGGCCTGTCCCAATCCATAACGTCCACATTCAGGATTGGGACGGGGCTCAGGTCATTGAATCGGAAAACAACAAGTTCAAATGGTGGATCAAGGAGGAGATTGACAGTCATGTTTAGCTTCTTCCATTTTCTAATGATTGTATGTATGATGATCTAATCATACATATGACTTTATTATTCAACAAACCAAACACCAGTTAAGCTCAAATGTGTTTTATCAAAGTCGAGATCATGTTTAGGCTAAGTTTACTTCAAGAAATGTGTGCTGTTGTGCTTCTGATCCCCTTTACATGAGCTCAAATGAAAAGCATTAACGTTAGCTCACAGCACTGAGCACAACTACAGCCTAATAAGAAAAGTCTTAAATGTGGACTTTTTTTTAGGCTTCTGTAGTTCCTGTTTAAAGGTGCACCTGATTTTCTGAGA
The DNA here is from genome assembly GCF_026225935.1 of Boleophthalmus pectinirostris. Classification (NCBI taxonomy): domain Eukaryota; kingdom Metazoa; phylum Chordata; class Actinopteri; order Gobiiformes; family Gobiidae; genus Boleophthalmus; species Boleophthalmus pectinirostris. The sequence goes on along the minus strand of NW_026571515.1, from coordinate 37,635,055 downwards.
CTGGACCAAATGAAGATGACACATTCCCCTAAGTATCTCCAGTCCACTGTAATGTTCCTCTCAAATGTGCTGTCCACAGTCTGATGTTAGAGACCAAGTCTAGTCAGGACTGACAAGCCTTGTGTTTCAGTACAACCTCCCACTGCCTTTTAGCTTTGTCACATACACTACTGACTAGGGGTGGGCGATATATCGATATTTTAAATATATCGAGATATTTTTAAAACTTGATATGAATTCTGACATATCGTATATATGGATATAATGCTTATATTCAATTCTGATTTCGCCGCTTCGCTTGTTTACCTTCTCTCTCGTCGCCTCCGCCTCCCTGATTTTGTTCGCTTGTGTCTCCTTCACTCGTCACTACCACCGTGAACGTCCAAAGTTGGTGCCAGTGAAAAGTTTCAAGCACCACGAACATTTTCCACCATTTACAGACAAAACCATCAGCAGCACATCCTCATATTCCACCGAGTCGCGTCCTTTAGCCCGAAAGAAGCTAAACGAGCTGAGCTGCATGAGAAGTGCACTGTTTATGCAAATGAGCCATGTACTTAAGTTTCGTTTCTGTAAAATGTAAACACACGTGTGCAAAACTGCATTAAACACATTATTATCTCAAACGGGCTGATGTGGCTCTAGAGTCGTTGTGTTTTATTTATTGTAAAGTTTAGCAATGTAAAGTTTATTTATACAGAATATTTTAATGAATAATCTGCTGCAGTGTCACTTGTACAATAGTGTTTGGAATCGTTGGGTTTGATCTGCAGTGGATTGTGGGATTAAACCTCAGAGCTCCTCACTGCTGGAACATGGATCTATTAAAATAAGGAACATCTTGAGCTTTTTCTGCTGAAGGAGCTCATGGTTCTGATTGTGGTTTGGATAACAGAGTTAATGCAAAGATGAGCTTGTGTTGAGTTGTTTTATTTATGAATGAAAAGAAGGAAATATGTTTTATTTCTTTTATTTTACAGTTAAATTATTATTTATGTAATTAGGGTTTTTTGTAATCTATCCTATCAATCCTATATGAACTGCCAACCTCTTACACTTCTTTTTTTTTTAAAAAAGACCTTGTGGAATTTGGCATATTTGTTTTTGCAGTTTTCAGTTTTAGGGGGTTATTTTTTCTTGAACATATATCGAGATATATATCGTATATCGAGATATAGCAAAATATATTGAGATATACTTTTTGATCCATATCGCCCAGCCCTACTACTGACCATACTACATCACGACCAAACTGCAGTGATTGGTTAAATTTAAAAAAAAGTACTCACCTACTGTTGAGCGAACAAATCCTGCGAGGTCAGGCTGGTGAATCAGGCTGCAAAACTGTAGCGCTGTAACAAAATAAATTAGTGAAATACACCAAAAAATACTCTTGCCGATATATCAATAGAGCAGCCCACAATATTTATACTGTATCATCACATTAAACAGTATGATATATTGATATTTCAGTATTTTTGCACAGCCCTAATAATAACATAAAGAAACTCATAATTAAACACAGAACTTGGAGTCAGATTTCCTTCTCATTAGCAGTTATCAGCGTTTGTACCAGAGCTCAAAGTGTTCACAATTGGCTGACATCAGTGGAACATTTGAAAAGCTTGTGTACGTGAGCATAATTTCCACTGAAGCATTCCCCTGTGGAAACACCTCATATCTCTCACATTTCATCTGCTCAGTGTTTGGACCAAGTCATACCTGTGTGTTATTTTTCCAAACCTCCATCATTCATCTCCTGTGAATTCTTTTATGTACAACAGCACACGCAGCTTAAGGCTATCGCTGAAACGCACATATTGTGATTCACGCGGCGTGTTGATTTCATACAGCCTGGCTTTAGTTTGCATCGCATGTTATTGACACTTTGCAGCTGATGTCGTGAAGATTCCCCGGGGGACGTGACGTGATGCTAACTAGAGGCATTACTCTGTCTGAAGCTCTGTTACTCAAGCTTTAATCTGAAAACACTGACCTAGACCGGGACCAGACCAGGACTGAGAACAGGACTGAGACCAGAACTGAGACCAGGACCAGACCAGGATCAGACCAGGACTGAGACCAGGACCAGACCAGGACTGAGACCAGGACCAGACCAGGACCAGACCAGGACCAGACCAGAACTGAGACCAGGACCAGACCAGAACTGAGACCAGGACCAGACCAGGACCAGACCAGGACTGAGAACAGGACTGAGACCAGGACTGAGACTGGAACCAGACCAGGACTGAGACTGGAACCAGACTAGGACCAGACCGGGACCAGACTGGGACCAGCCCCGGACTGAGAACAGAAGAAGACCAGGACCAGACCGGGACTGAGACCGGGACTGAGACCAGGACTGAGATCGGGACTAGACCGGGACTGAGACCGGGTCCATACCGGGACCAGACCGGGACCGGACCAGGACTGAGACCAGGACTGAGACCGGGACTAGACCGGGACTGAGACCGGGTCCATACCGGGACCAGACCGGGACTGAGACTGAGACCAGTCCGGGACCAAACCGGGACCAGCCCAGGACTGAGAACAGAAAGAGACCGGGACTGAGACCGGGACCAGACCGGGACCGGACCAGGACTGAGACCAGGACTGAGACCGGGACTAGACCGGGACTGAGACCGGGTCCATACCGGGACCAGACCGGGACTGAGACTGAGACCAGTCCGGGACCAGACCGGGACCAGCCCAGGACTGAGAACAGAAAGAGACCAGGACTGAGACCGGGACCAGACCGGGACCAGACTGGGACTGAGACTGGGACCAGACCGGGACTAGACCGGGACCAGACCGTAATTGAGACCAGGACCAGATGGTGATTGAGACCAGGACCAGCCTGGGACTGAAAACGGTTTAGTGAAAACACTGACCTGAAGATTTGACTGTTCGGAATTACAAAAGATGAGCTGATTTTTGTGCTGTTGAACAAGTGCCGCTCAAGTAACATTATAGTCACAAGTGAGTTCGTTTTAGCCAGTAACAGTTTTTCAGTTTAGTCTCTCTCACCTTTTTATTCAAAGTTAAACATCTAAACAGGACCTTGAATTGATCACAGGCTCCTGAAAATGTGTTGTTTCTCTTTTGTATTTTTTGGACATAATGAACCCTTGGACAGGTGTCAAAACCAGTATGTCCTCATCCATCAAAACAGCATCCTCAATCCGTGTGTTATTCGTTCGTTTTTCAAAATAAAACCAAAAATAAGAAAATGAAAAAACAACTATTTTCTTCATTATTTGTCTCCAAAACCAAAATGAAAAAACAGATAATGATTTGTTTTTTCAGGTTTTGATTTTGTGCTTAAATGAATAATGGAAAAAACAGATAACGGGACTGAACCAGAACTAAACCAGGTCTAGGACCAGACCGGGACCAGACCAGGACCAGATCGTGATTGAGACCGGGACTGAGACCGGGACCAGACCAGAACTCAGACCGGGACCAAACCGGGACTGAAACCGGGACCAGACTGGGACTGAGACAGGGACTAAGACCGGGATCTGACCGGGACCAGACCAGGACTGAAACTGGGACCAGACTGGGACTGAGACAGGGACTAGACCGGGACCAGACCAGGACTGAAACTGGGACCAGACTGGGACTGAGACCAGGACCAGACCAGGACTGAGACTGGAACCAGACCAGGATCAGACCAGGACCAGACCGGGACTGAGACAGGGACTGAGACCGGGATCAGACCTGGACTGAGACTGGGACTAAACCGGGACCAGACCAGGACTGAAACCAGAAAAAGACCAGGACCAGACCAGGACCAGACCGGGACCAGCCCAGGACTGAAACCAGAAAAAGACCAGGACCAGACCGGGACTGAGACCGGGACCAGATCGGGACCAGACTGGGACTGAAACCAAGACTGAGACCAGGACTAGACCGGGACCAGACCGTGATTGAGACCAGGACCAGACCGAGACTGAAAACGGTTTAGTCCTGGTTTAGAACTAGTTTAGACACCGTGGAGCTTTAAGTGTAGTCGTGGCATCATCTGTAAAATGGGCTTTTGTGGATCATTCTGCTCTGTTTTGGAGTCAGATATAATTACAAAAAGCATTCAGGATTTCAACAATAAAAAAATAAAAGTGTATATGTAAAGAAAATAAAGATTTCAGTGTTTTTTAAGATGGGTACAAAATTATAGTCAATGTCACAGTTAAAAGTTTCTTTTAATTTAACGCCTATACTGAAGAAATCTACTTTTGCTAATGTGACTCTACTTCAGTTTTTTTTACAGCTGTGAAGGAAGAAGTTGTATCTGTAATTCAAAATCCTTGTGATGTTATTTTGTGCTTGATTAATTGGGCAAATGGGATCATTTTTGCAATAGCTTTTATCAAGATGATCAGCAAGCGTATATCAAAATGAAATTCAACCATGGGAACTATTTGGTCCTCACACAGATTTGATCTCAGTCGCATCTGTAATGAGAAATCCTGGAAAGGACTTTGTAACCTTATAATGTTCTTCAAGAAATTAAGCTTGGTCTCTTACACAAATCTTATGGGAATTGTTCTGTACTGTTTAAAGGTGTATTGTGTAACTTTTCTGCTGGAGGGTCTGCCAAATGCTTTTCTCCATGTTGTGAGATGTTATTGCTTTGTCTGGAAAGTGAACTGGTGTGGTATAGGATTTTGACCTCGTGGTGAGGTGAGGGTCAGAATCCTATTATGGTATGTTGACCCCTCTATAGAATATTGACCCCCCCTATGAAAATCTATATTTTTATTATAACATAACAAGGTTGTTATTCTTACAAACCATTGCCTAAATTGACATTATGATTAAGGATTATCTGAGCATAGCAAACTAAAAACCATAACAATGTAAAATACAATATAAAAAGTGACAAGAATGCTATGCAATTAAAACAATACGTTACATTTACAAGTCCAAGTTATTATCCATCAAAACATTCCTTAAAATACCTTAAAAGAAAGTGAATATGTAGCAATATATAATAAAACTAAATGACATGTGAAATAATGATAATATAAGTAACTACTAAAGAAAAAAGTAAGTGGAGTCAAAATCCTATGGGGGGGGGTCACTTTACTATAGCGGTATGTTGACCCCGGGGTAAATATACTATGGGGGTCAAAATACTATCTAACACTGTATTGAATTGATTCAAATATATCGTATTGAATCGAAAGTGCACTGTATTGAGATATGTATCGTATCGTGGCCTATGCATCGAGGTATGTATCGTATCGGCAACTTCTTACTGATACCCAGCTCTAGTTGTAACGTTGTTTCCTCATCACAAACATTATGTTTTGTTCCATTCACACGTTTAACACACAAACCCTGCAAATTTAGGCTGAGCTCTTCTCTTAAACAGAAAACTGCTCCACTGTATTTTTAAACTCCATACACCTTGACTAGAATCATTTGGATGCCTTCAAATTCTTTGTTATGGTTCAGGAATAGCTAAACAAATAGAGGGGACAACATTGACATGATTCTTTGCTCCATTTCAGCACAGAAAGCATGAAGAAATTATGTTGTTAAGCACTTTAAAATCTTAGTTCTTAGGATTGTCAAGGCAATCAGAAACAAGAGGAACTACCACACGCAGGATCTTCGCTTGACGACCAATGAGGAGCCATGTGCCATGTCTGATGAGAGAGACAGGAATAATCTCACAGCTGTAATCAGTTCTGGCTCGGGGGTAGTGCAGTGAAGTTTAAGTAACAAGAGACTGTTTGGACTATTTTACCTGTTACATACAGTCAAAATTGAATGTATACTGTATGTAAGCCCCCTTTGCCTAATGAAGTAAGTTGCAACTCACAGCTGACCACCATCAAACCTTGCCTAAACCAGACAGACCAGCATTCACTCAAACTTACAAAGAGAAATTTAGAGAAATTATTCAAACAGAGAAGAGACCACAACTGATGTGATCAAAACATTTTATTTTTAAGCCTGGAAGTGTCAGTCTGCGAGGAGGGTTGGTTGTTTGCATATTTGACAAAGTGACAACAATGCAACTTTGTTTTGAGAAAACTCAAGAACAAGAATTCTGTTTTTTTGAAAATGAAAAAATAATAAGATATAGTGTTGAACATACCAATAAAGGTGGACCAGAGTTTTGGTCTGAGATAACTGTCCAGCACAGGATATGAATGTTGCACCCACAAAATAACAATAAGTTCAAATATTTGTGCAGAGAAACACAAATCTATTACAGAAATCTTTTTTAATTGATGAACTGTTTCTTTTACAAAATATTATATTATTATTAAGAACCTGAAACTTTAAGAAAAATGCAATTTCAACACAATGTTTTAACATGAACTTGTATGTAAACAGGAATAAGTCAATTTTTCTTGGAAAATCCTGCACTCGGCTCCACTTTTCTCATGTTGGGACATTTTTCTGATGAGGGTGTCACAGTCAAAACGATCGTCCTTTAAGACCACGTACAGAGACGCTGGAGACGCTGCTGTGATAAACACCACAGAAAATTAACAATATTTTAATAGAAAATATAATTACAATATTTTTGTAGAAAGTCAGCTGAAGACCAGATTAAAGGTCTTGGAGGGCCGAATCTGGCCCCCGGGCCTTATGTTTGACCCCTGTGCTCTATAATGATTAAGTGCTTACCGGTCATCTGTGCTGCTTTGAGGGCTGCTCTTGGAGCTTTTGAAGGTTGGCTGGTAATCCACTTCAGAGGTTATTGGCCAGGGTCGTTGGCCTATCCCTCTAGGTTGCTGTAAGCCTGCTCTCTGCTCCTCCTCTGAAAGCATCTGACAGAGGTTTATCATCATAGTAATTTGTCTCTTTTCACTCAAAACATTATTTAATGTAAATGTTCTGTTACAAGAAGTAAAAAGTTATCTGGTGTTAATAGAGTGTATTCTGTGTTATTGGCAATTATCTATAGCAGAACAATAGGTTAAGAGTACTAGACATACAGAAACCAGTGTGCGTAAGACAGCCTCATCATGTTGAGTCCAGAACTTTGAAGGACATTTTAGCCTTTTCATGAAAAGATTTTGCCATTTCTGCCTGAGCTCAGATACCAGTCCTGCTGCCTGAGGAGAAACATTACATCAAAATACAAATAAACTCAAATAAAATACCTAGATAACAAATAGATTACAACAAATGTAAAAAGTAAAACTGAAAGTGGATTTTACTTCTATGTCCAACTGAAAAACAAGGCAGTCATCAACCTTCATCTCCGCCAGCTCCTCTGAGTCACTGTCACTGTCACTTGTGACATTAACTGAACCATCTACAAGGCAAACCATGAGTGAATCAGGACATTCTACACAGTTGCTGAGTTCATGTAGATGTTAACCATTATGTTTGTTATGTCTTCCAGATTACCTTTTAAAGAGGCAGGTTCATGCAGGGCAGAGCTTGAGAATTTTGTAGAACCACAAAAAATAGCAATAGTGACAGGGGTCACCATAGAGCAACAGCGAACACTGGCCCTTCTTCGGCCTCTTCTCATCTCATCGAATATGAGCCAGTCTGTTGGAAGCATCTGTGCCTTCTTGGTTGAGAGACCCTGAAGATAATAATAAATAGTTGTTTTAAAACTAACTAAAAAAGGAGCAGCAGACCTCACACATCAATGTGCAGACCTTGCAAAAAGTTAACTATTGTATACAATGTTTGGTTGCATACTGACTGAAAAACCTGAATATATTCAAAATTATATTCAAAAGGTTAAAAGTGTCTTACCTCTTTTAACTGGGTCTGGCTTAAAATTGACGTTGCATGGAACTGAACCTTTTTCTCTTTGCTGCTAGACATGAGAGAGGCTTCCCTGTTAATATGGACAAGGTTTGGATACATCCCAGCCACTAGTGCTGCCTTTACCACCGCCCAGTTCTCAGAGTTCAGATTTACATCTCGAATGTTATTACCACCTCGTGCCCGAACAAAACCTAAAATAAAAAAAAATTGTGTTGCTGTTGTATGAATCTTCTGTATAGGAATAGCCCCTTACCAATGGCACGCAGCTGTCCCAGCAACTGTGTTCTCATTTCCAGTATCATATCCAGAGTTGCCCGAGAAAGAAAGTTCTTTTCACAAAAGGATCGTTCCCAGCCTTCACTACGAGCTTTTTGCCAAGCCTGAAAAACAAAACAAAAAAACTATTGTAATTTTTGTAGCGTTTCAAAAAATACTTTTTTTCCGCTGAGTATCAACCTGAAAGGCTCGGAGCAGGGCCATGTGGTCACTGAAGGTGCCTGAGGTAAAGCCTTTGCGACACAGTAGAGCAGCTCTCCTTTGAGAGCCCTGGGCAGGTAGTATAAAAGGGTCTCGATAGGCAAGGGTGCAGGCGATGGTGAGGATGGGGTCCAGGCACTTCAGCACCACAGCACAGAGAACCATTTTGCCCAGATGTGGCTCTATGGGCAAATCGGCCAAATGGGAGCCCAAATCGGTGAGATCTTCATGTTGGTCCAGTGCATCTATGGCCTGTGAAAAGGAGGAGGAAACAGCATTACAAAAGTTGTACAGCTGGAATCATGTGGACACAAGTTACCTTGAGGATCTGCACAGCATTTTGTATAGCATGTGCTGGTGGAGGCTGTGGAGCTTTAGACAAGAATTTGGCCAATGGGCAAGAGGCAGGAGATAGCAGTTTGGTCTGCAGACACAACTTCTTTAAACACAGATTACATAATTGTAAAGGTAGTTTTTAAAATGTATGCTGTAGTCATCTACTGGTCAGGTTTAAGTGCATTCCTGCACTGGAGCACCTGTAGAGGCATCTGTAACAGCTGGGGGACCTGAAACTCCTGCATGGTGTTGAAACGGACTCGGCTGAACAGATGAAAGCAGATTCCCGATCTACAGCGTCCAGCTCTGTTGACATGTCAATTTATGAATAAAGCACATTTTTTATAATTTATTTATAGTGAGATAAGTAATATGTGCATGTATTTACCTTCCTTTTCGTTGAAGTGCACTCGCTTTTGAGACCCAAACAGTCTTCAGCATTGATACATGACTCAGAGAATCATAGGATTTCTACAGCAAGAAATAATTCTCAATTCAATTTAACAACCAAATGAAACATCATTAATTATGAACAGAGGTAACTGAAGTAGTCAAATATTATATGCAAGTAAGAGTACCATTACTTCAAATAATACTCAAGTACAAAGTAGTGGTCCAAGAAATGATTCAGGTAAGAGTAAAAAAGTATTTGGGAAAACTACCACTCAAGCAAAAGTAACTTAAACAGTTGGGATGTAGCATCTGATGTAGATCTTGGAAGTTAATATAATTAGAAGGAAAAACTCTAAATAATACTCAATGTCTGGTATTTCCAGATAATCTACACAAAAATTTGAAAAGCTACATTATAAGGAGCAGTAAAAGAAACAGAAATATTCCATTTTAATATTGTCTCAATAAAGCTTTTGTCACTAGTAAACTTACTTGCAGTGGGAAGAGAAACTAAAACCTTTACTTAAGTAAGAGTACTGCAGCTAGAAAAGCAAAATTCATTTAGAAAGTTACTCAAGTAAATGTAACTGAGTAAATGTAACTACCTACATCTCATTATCAAGTATTTTTCCCTTACCTCCTTGACTTTTCCAGAGTCAATGACAAAGACAACATCATTGATAGTGATGCTTGTTTCTGCGATGTTTGTTGAGAGGATCTAGAAAAAGGGTTGTCACTTGTCACGGTTCAAAGCATAGCTCTAATCAATACTTGCAAACAAACAGCTCACAATTTTTCTAACACCAGGTGGCGATGTCTTCATGGCTTTTTTCTGATCAGAATTTTGCATATCTGAATGTAGGGTGAACACCTGATATCTGCATTTATAAACACACATTGCTATGTTATGTGCAGATACAATGAAGAAATGAGCTGCCCTTTATAGAATAACAAAAACAGCTGCTGTAAACTTTAATGAAACGTTACCTTTCAGAGAGAGTTGAAAACCTTTTGTCATCAAAGTAAATGCGATCCCTGAGTGCCACAATCTCATCATATCCAGGGAGAAAAATAAGAACAGCACCTACGACATGACAAAATATTATGAATACAAAGCAATTTACTCCAAATCTTTGTAGTGGAAAAAATTAACTTACATTGTACACAGTCTGAGAAAAGAAAGGTCATCATTATCTTACCTTCAGCGGTGGTGGTACAGATGTGATGCAGAAGGGTCAGAATGAGGTCCAGATCTACATACTCATCGTCAAAGCTGTGGTGATACAGCTCGAGCAGCTCCTGGTCCTCTAGGCTCAGCTCTCCACTAGCACACTGCAGTAGAGCAGTTTCATCTGTCTGATTTACTCTTCCAAGAGGGCTGGAATAACAAGTGTAACAATGAACTGATTAACTGATTCTAATGTACTGTGAATAATTGAATGCAACAGAAAGAGAAATCTTACATTGATGACTGGAGTAGATTCACTGCATCCATCTGGTTAAAGTGCACGGCAAAGTCCAATGCAGACCTGAACACAGATAAAAAAGGTTGGCATTCCAATGTGACAAGTTGTGTATCTCATGACCATAAAAAAAAAAATTACTTACCAACCATTGGATGCCTTTATGTTCATATCAGCCCCCATGCTCAAGAGTTGTTCCATCTGCTCAATACATCCTCGACCAGCTGCCACCATTAGAGTGGTAACACCGGTCTCACTGTGGGTATAATCGACTAAATTTGGAAATAATCAGGTTGAAACTGTAAATAAAAATAAATAAGTAATAAAAATAATAACATAAATATACTAATTTTAAATATAAACATAATATAATATATCATAACATAACATAACATAATATAATATAATATGCAAGCTTAGACGTACCATTTACATTCTCATAGAGAATTAGATAAAAAATTTGGGTAAAAGCATCTTGATTTTCACCAAGAAAGATGTTGGAAATGCACATGTCCATCTCAGTCATCAGCCTTGGCTCAAGGACATCTATGCCATTCTCTTCCTGTATAAAACATACAAAAAAAATTGACAACAAATATATTATAATAATACAGTAAATTTGAAATACTGCACTTTGATTAGTCTCTGCTACAATGTGTCCAACTTACTGATTTCCACAGGGTGCTGCCTTCTTTGTTTGGGTGACTACGGCTTAGTACTAACTCAGACACAGCTACATTCAGAGCCTCAACAGAACTGCTCTGCACAACTTTACACCACTCTGTCAAAACCTTCTCTTTAATTTCTTCTGTAAAAGATCAAACATGGGTTGTGAGACTAGTGGTTACTATTGCTGAATTCTGTTAGCATCATGTTGCTTATAGCAGTGCTAAGTCCTCTTCCAACCATTTGCCAGTACATCAGACTGAATCCCAAATATGGTAGAAAATAATTCCATAAATACACAGCTATAGAGATAATATAATATGGAACAAATATGTATTACTTTTCTCTTTTTCCTCCTTGTACTTCTTCATGTCTTTAACTTTGTAACCAGTCATCTTCAGAATATCTTCCAAAAAAAGTTCCTTCACTTCGAACTGCCTTCCTTTGACTAGAATAAAAAAGCAGATCTGATTACTACCATATCAATACCCTGTTATGAATTATAGAAATATAACAGTGCTCACTGTGGAGGACAGGGCAGGACCCAAAGTACTGAAGAAACAGGTCTATATCCAGAGCAGCACTGATGAGGATCAGTTTTAGAGTGGGAACCTTCTGAAGCATGTCTCGCATCTTTGTCAACAGGAGATCTGTCAGACCATCACGTTCATGCACTTCATCCTGTAAAGAGCAGCAGTTTACCTTTTGGCCATTAAACTAGCTAGTGCTTACCAGTAGGGTGATCATACTAATCATTGTATCAAATCAAATAATTAGTAACCATATTAATAATTGCATACTACAATAATACCTGCTATTATCTTGTGTTGCAATTATGCTATATATCTTTTCTGTGATCGTTATTGTATCAAACTCTATATTGAGACATCAAAATTCAAGTTTGAAATTATGACAACTCTACTCACCACTATCACATGTGTGACTGATGTCAAACTGGCATCTCCAGCCATCAAAGTCCTGAGAAACACTCCACTTGTACAGAAAGTCAAAAGTGTCTTGGGAGAAACCCTAAAATCAGATTGTCTTTTTTATATTTATTTTGCCTAATAAAAAGGAGAGGTCAAAAACTGGAACTCCTAGAAATCGCTAAACAATGATACATGACTTTCAATAGCTTCATTTGCATTTACCTGCTCTCAAGTCTGATGTAATAACCAACAGTTTGCCCCACACTCTCTCCTCTTTCTGCTGCTACCCTCTCGGCCACAGCGATGGCGGCCAGGCGTCTGGGTTGTTTGCAAAAGATCCTGCAGGGCTCTCCCCTTCTAGTGCAGTCATCAAGAAGGAACTGGGGAATCTGGATGAAAACATAGCATTAAATTGGCTTTGTGTTAACAGGACTGGTGGCACACTTTGATTCAAACAAAGCAAAATATTGGCAAAAATGTGGTATTCAGTAACACTGGGTTTACCTGTGTAGTTTTACCAGAGCCGGTCTCTCCCACTACCAGAATGACACGGTTTTCTGTGTTAAGCTGCACAATCTCCTCTCGTTTTTGGTACACTGGCAGAGAGCACCTGAAATTGTCAATATCTGTGCGATTTCTTTTTCTGGGCACCATAGGAATGCCATTGTTTAAACATCCACTTGCTCTATTTTTGTCACAACCACCTACAATAATAACAAAACATAGTAAAAAAATGCACTGACTGTGGATTCAAATCAGAAGGGATTTGATGACCTACCAGCTTCAATGGCCATCCTCAGACTGCTGTTACTGCTTAAATGAAGGTCTGTGAGCTCTTTGCTGGTGATGGGAAATCTCTGATGCAGGCTCGAAATCAAGCACAAAGTGTTGTGAGAAAGGGTGAGAGGCACTGTTCGATGTTTTTCTGAACCATCAGTTTTTCTGATAGTAATATATCGATGTAATCCTTTCCTGAATTTAAACATTTCAAAAACAAGTTAAATTTGAGTACACACTCTTTCAATAAAAATAGTATATTCTCAACCTACCCTATGCTTTTAGAGATGTACCCCAGAGACTGGGCTAAGCGACGAATGAAGGCCCTTTCTGTACTTGAAAATACCGAGGGAAATTCCATCTCTGTTTATTCAGAAAAAGTATCATATACTGTTTTCAATACAGTTCCAATAATTGACAATGATGTACAGCTTTATTTCACACCTTTCTGGTCACTGGAGCGAAACCTCTCCAAAGCGAGGTTCACAGCTAGTGTCACGTCTTCATCGAGGTCAGTGTCTTTGAGTCTACTGGACACACATCCCCTCTTTGGTGTGCTTTGGCCTTTCGCCGGTGTTTTGGAGGACACACCAGTATGGAACATTCTGGGAAAATGATTAGATGATTTAACACAATTCTATCACGTTATAAATGAGTACATTTACATGCACATCAGTATCCCGGTTATCATCGGGTTTTTTGAGTATCCCGTTTTCTTCATGGTGCATGTATATGTAGTATCCCAGTTTCAGTATCCCGAAAAAGCCAGTATCCCGGTCATGAGAAACCGGGATACTAGCTGGTATATTCTGATAGTAACTGGGATACTGTGGCATGTACACGCAGTATCCCAAATACTACAACATAAAGTTGAGTGCGCATGCGTCCGAAAGACAAACACTTTTCAGTCTTTTCACCACAACAATAGTGACATAAATAAAATGCCCAGCATAAATAAAGTGACCATACATGAGTGAAATGACTGGGTTTTCAGTACCGTTCATTGGGGGCATTAAACTGAGCGTCTCTCTTAGCGTCTGTGACTCAGAAGGAGCGAGACACAAACAGTTGGTCAGTCTGCAACGTACCGAAGCACAAATGCGCATTTAACAATGACTTGTACAAGAAATTGTCCGTTTTCCGTCCCGGTTGGGACAAGTGGGAGACCATGTGCACAGGTTGTGAGGTGAGAGTACAGTGTTCCCTCGTTTATCGTGGGGGTTACGCTCTTAAAATAACCCACGATAGGTGAAATCCACGGAGTAGTCAACTTTATACTTTACAATTATTCTATCTGTGTTAAGGCTGTAAAACCCCTCAGCACAAACTTTATACACTTTTCTCAGACAGGACAGGTGCAACCCTTTTTACTTCCTTCTTGAAACTTGTTGCTGCTGTCGTCCTTGTGTTATTTTCCTCCTTCTTTATGTAACGAACTGAAGATTCATTTATTCCGTAATGGAGCCGACAGCGCAGAGTCCTGCACGGGTCCATTTTTGGAGACCCCCAGTACAACACCGCAGTACAGGACCACACCTGCCCGTTAACCCGAGATTATATCAAACTTTTGCGCTGCCTACACCACAGACTGAACCAAGACTAAACCAGGACTAACCCAGGACTGATCCCAGGACTGAAGAGGAGGACTAATCCACGACTGAACTAGGACTAAAACAGGACTAAACCAGAACTGAACCAGAACTGAAACAGGACTCACCGTCAGAACGGGCTCGAAGGTGACCACAGGAGAAAGGACCGGCTCAGCTCCGCGCCTCACGGAGTTAAACGCGGGAATTGCGTTAAACGCGGGAATTGCCTGATCGCGCTTTGTGGACAAACTGCTCGGCGTTTTCTCTCTTAAGTCCAAGATTAGTCCTGGTTTAGACCTGGTTTAGTCCTGACCCACCCGTGTGTAATTACTACCCGCTTGTAATACACAATACGCGTTCATAGATGTCCCCCCCCAAAAAAGGTGTCCGGGTTTTCACAAACGGAAATATGGTCACCCTATGTTTACGCACTCATTTTAGTACATTTCCTAACCACACAACTCAAAAATATGTAAACTGAATAACAGTATTTTAATAGAGTACTTGTCACCGGACTGGGTTCGTCGCTTTCACTATTCTCATTTTGTTAACGAAAGCTAGAAGCTATAATCCATCATGTCTACTGTGTTAGCTAGGCAAAATTTATTGACCTAGACATGGCCAACATATCGGTTAGATAGATTTGGCAAGGTACAAACACTGCTTAAGTATATGTGTGGAGAGAAAGAGACCTTATTGTTGTTTTAGTCTTTGTAGATTTGTTGTTCCATCAAAGACGCGCCCTGACTCTGGACTCCGGTCTGTTTCGTTTGCCGCCAACGAAGACTGCACTTCCGTTACAAAATAAAAGTATATCACTTTTATTTTGTTACGGAAGTGCAGTCTTAAAGACCATGGAAATATTTTTCACACATCACAAACCGATTATTTTTATTAACACGAGACATTAGATAGAATAACCACCAATAACACAGAATAATCATCATGGTCCAGAGTGAAATTTTATTTTGTCGTCTTCACAATAACATGATATGTGTGACATATGAAAAAGTCACAAAAAATAATAACAAATATTAACATAAACAGCTTTTTTCTCATGTAGATCTGTGGTGAGCTAAAGTCCATCAATTTTAAGGCAACTACTGTAGTAAAACTAAAAGAAGACAAGAGGACATAGAAAAAAGATACATTTATTAAACATTAACAAAAGCAATCTTATTTTATACACAGTGCAGCTTTTCTGGTACAACATAATCAGAAAACAAATGAAAAAGGAATCTAGCTGTAGGCAAATATGAAGATAATGGCTGAAACTTTGGTGGATGGATTTTGTATTATAATATGGCAATAATGAATGAATTCATTATTTAGTAAAGGCAAACAGCCTTTGGTGAATAAAGAATCAACTTGCACCATTTTGTGAGCATGAATGATAAGCACACATCTGAATTTAAAAGTGTACAAGCACATGGCTAGTAGGTCTGAGCAGCATTTTAAACATTAGAAATGTTCATGTAGAATAAAACCACATCACATGTTCATCTACCATAAAGATTTTCCCCAATAAAAGCAAAAAAACAAAAAACAAAAAAAAAACATAATTTTGAGTAAAATAATAATATAAAACTAATGTACTCTTTATTCTATCTCATTATCCAAGTAAGTGAGGAATGCAGTGCAGAACATGAAAGACAAAAACATCGATCAAGGATCATGCCCAGGTTTACAATTCTGGAGGTCTATTTTACAGAAAATTATTCTTAAACAATGTGTGTTCATTTAAACATGGTAAATCCAGGAACAGTCTTAAAAGCATGGCAAAAGTTGTCTTCATGATTGCCTCTTTGTCAAATGTGAAGTTGAGGCAAGCATTTGATGACAGAAGCTGCTCCGAACACAGGAAGAGGACTCGTGACCACTGGAGTTCAACTGAGCCATATATATAAAAAGAAAACATTGCTGGTTTGTATGCAGGTTGTATTCAAACAAGCAATTAAAATCTACAAAGATTTAAACATTAGGATATCATTATGCATTAAAATGAGCCTGTGTGTCTTTGGCATGCACAAGTGCCATTCTGTCAGTCCATGTTTGTAAGTAAGTAGTAAGTAAAGTTTATTTATATAACACAGACATAGGTCACAAAGTGCTTCACATACAAAAGATAAAAACAGCAGAAGATACATTCATAATAAAATAAAATCAGTCATAGCAGCTCTAAACCTGTGGGGCGGGAACGCTTGTTCAAAGCGAAATGTTTTTAGTTACTTTTTAAAAGCATCTACACTTTCTAGAGAGGTAAGGAGGCAGTTCATTCCAGAGTTTAGGGGAGAAGGCTTGAAAGGATCTGTCATGTCGTGTTTAAAAACTTGTCCGCGGGACCATTAGTAGGCTGGCTGGTAGACCGCAGGCTAGAGACAGAGGTGTACGACTTTATTAGATCTGTGATGTAAGCAGGAGCCTGGCCATGTAGGACCCTAAAGGTCAGCACCAGGATCTTAAAGTGTACGCGAAAAAGAACAGGAGCCCTGTGGAGTGGGTAAGACTGTATTTAGTGGCAGGATAACTATGGCCATTGACATGCACTAGCCTAGCACCAGCAACATCTGCAAATACAAGGACTGGATGTCTCCAACACTCTCGCTAACTAGGAAATGAGGTCCTATGTCCAAAATTTCGGACTGTCCCTTTAAACCTGCAAGCTATACCCTTGTTGGAGAGCTCTAACCGTAGTTTCATGAGGATGACCAATAGATGGTCCTCCAGGGTCAGAGAGCCATGCCCAGCTTCTGCACTGTCTTTATCTACCACCAGGACCCAATAAAAGAGGACACTGGTCAGACCTGTGAAGAACAGGACATGTGCTGCTTTACACTTGAGAGAGTGGCCAAGGAGAACTGTGTACCCCTGACCATTTCTTTTAATTGTTCATTCTCTGCTTTTGGTTTGTTGATGTCCACACGTGATGCACTGTCACACTCTATCTGAAGTTGGTTGTGCTTCTGTTTGAGGTCATCACAGTCAACCTCTGGGACTGTAGATTCTGAAAAATAAATTGAACCGATCAAAACTTTACCATGTCATCCAATTTTTATATGTAATAGACAGTTACATTCTGGGTGATTCATACTATGACAAACAGGATCATAGCCAAATAATTATTCACAACAAATAATTATTATTTTGTATTCCAGTGACTTGGTTATGACAAAACCTTACAGTTGGCTTGAAGTCACCTAGAATGTGGCAGGAAAAAAGATGTTGCCAAAGTTTAGCAATGCAACATAGGAACATTTAGCCCTGGTATATAAGCTAATTATACTTCAATTTGATTGATTATTTATTCACATATTTCACACACATTTATTCACAACATTAATATATGTAGGACTCAATGAATGTGTTTATAAAAGCCGTGATTCTGACCAGCTAACAGGCTTATATGAAGTGATGGCTATATATATATATATACATATATATACATATATATATATATATATATATATATATATATATATATATATATATATATATATATATATATATATATATATATATATATATATATATATATATATATGTGTGTGTGTGTGTGTGTGTGTGTGTGTGTGTGTGTGTGTGTGTGTGTATGTATATATATATATATATATATATATATATAATTTTTAATTTTTTTTTTTTTTTTTTGACAAAACTCGCTCCATAAAAATGAGATGACACAACTTCAGCTTCATTAATTTTACATCTTAATCAGTGGCTCCAGTGTTTTACATAAGTCAGGCTGTACAAAACAAAACAGAACTTCACTGTGGGCCTCATATGCATTTCTGTGAGTATTACATGATTATACAATGGTAGAACGAAGTGGCAAATAAAGGAAAGTTCATTAATAATTGCTAAAAAAAAAAAAAAGGGGGGGATGCAGAATACATTATGAGATTAGCTTTTCAACAGTTAGCATCTGTCCTCCCACAAGTACTGTACTTAAGTATACATTTTAGGTATTTGTACATTACTTAAGTACATTTTAATGTAAATACTTTTTACTTTTACTGAGTTTCTTGGTTTAGTCCTGGTTTGACCTGGTTTAGGCCTGATGTATACTTGTCTTGGTTTGCTTGTGGTTTAATTGTAATATGCTGCACAAACTCAACCTAAGATTCTGTTTCATTGTTAGATCTTGGCCTGTTCTCATGCATAACTCCTGGACTTAGATTCTTTTCCAGACTGAATTTCTACCTTGCCAAAAACCATTTATTTTTCAGCATTCCAGTAATTCAAGTGGATGTTTACTTCCCCAGTGCCAGAGTGAAGTCGTCTCGTTTCTGCAGGTGGAATCAGACTGGTGTTCTGCCCAGTTGTGTAATTACATTGGACACAGCACAGAGATCTCACTGTGGTGAGCAGATACAATCTTTGTTCTCCTCTGGGCTGGACGCCACACAAACACACACACACACACACACACACACACACACACACACACACACACACACACAACACACAACACACACACACAACACACAACACACAACACAGCTGGTACTTTTAAGCAGTCAAAATGAGTTTCCTCTGTAGGGTGGCCAGGCACTACCTTAGAGAAAGGGTGAGGAGTTTGGTCACACAGGAGGAGCTCAGAATAGTGCTGCTGCTCCTCCACATGGAGAGGAGCAGCTGAGGCTTGTCTGTTTTGGATGCCTCCCTGGGGATGTGTTCATGTCCCACCAGAAGGAGGCCGCAAAGAAGACTCAGGACACACTGGAGGGACTATGTCTCTGTGCTGACCAGGGAACAGGAGGTGTGCGTGGAGATAAAAGTCTGTATCTTCACATCGATATAAGGTTCTCTGCATTTGATCTAATGCCACTGGGGTCAAACCTGTGAGGTGCTGGTGTACCCTAATCCAGATTTGGACTTGATGTGCAGAATACTCATTCACAAAAGAAGCACTACATAAATGGAATGCTTTATTATCATTATTACATATTTCTCTCTGCCAGTGTGTGTCTGTAGAAATGCTTTCAGACAGTGAGTGGTAACAGAGCTAACCCCCAATGATTCACACAAACCCTCGTGGACCTGGTACCACATCACATTCTCTATCAAAATTATAGCTTTGTCAGACGTGCGAACTTTAATCCTGTGGAGAAATGACATTGTGAAAAATGTAAGTGGTTTGCCCGTCCGCTCCTATTAAATCTCCTATTAAAGTCCACACTGCAGTCGATACCTGGCAACTGGAACATCTGATTCACTTAAGAGCTCCACTCGCCTGCTGTTGTCAAAACATGTGGGCTTTTGCAGCTATCACAGGATCTGCTACAGGATACGAAATAAAAAACACTTTCTCAATTCTAGTGTTTGAGAAGACGAGGTAATGTTAGGTTAGGAATGGATCAATGGAGGAGGTTAAAGTTTTGGTGCTGTGGGGGAAATGGGGCAAAGAAGATTACAATTATCCTGTCATGATAACATTTAAACTTGATTTCGATACTCAATACAGATACTACAATGATAATAAAAAAACAAAACACAATTTTTTAGACAATAGAATGTGATTTACAGCATTAAATTATAGTACTTTCTTTTCTGTTCCCATGTGGTCTTATATCTGTGTAATCCCACCAAATCCATGGGTGTATAGTAGTCTATGTGCTCTTCTCAGTGTTGCGGAGTAACAGATTACATGTACCGGAGTTACGTAATCAGAGTACAAATTATGAGTAACTGTATTCGTTACAGTTACTGTTTCAGTGAGTGGTAATTGGATTAAAGTTACTTGGTTGAAATAAATGGATTACACTGCAGGATTTTTCAGTTTTCCATTTTGGGCTATTCCCCTTTTTTTTTTTTTTTTTTTGGTAATTCCACTCATTGCCGGACACAAAACCAGGTCTAAACTCAGGTCCAAACCAGGTCTAAACCAGGTCTAAACCAGGTCTAAACCAGGTCTAAACCAGGACTAAACCAGGATTAAACCAGGACTAAAACCAGGTCTAAACCAGGTCCAAACCAGGTCTAAACCAAGTCTAAACCAGGTCTAAACCAGGTCTAAACCAGGACTAAACCAGAACTAAACCAGGACTAAACCAGGACTAAACCAGGTCTAAACCAGGTCCAGGTCCAGGCGCTATATAAATAAACTTGAATTGAATTGAATAAAGTGTAAAGGTCGACTAAATCGCAAAATTTCAGTGTCAGTTGGGTCATTATAAGTTGATGATGTGAAGCTCTTATTGCCATTTTTTGCAAGGTAAAGTTTGGATTTGTATTAGTCTTATATAAATTGCCCCAAATTTCAATATAGTAATACTTAACATCAATGAGTTAAGGTTATTCTTTGTTCCGTCATAGTACTCCATAATGTATGAAAAAAGGAGATCCGTGGCACTCCAATATACTTTGCTATGATTTTATTTCATGTCACACATCCAGCGCGTTTCGACTTATATCTTCATCAGGGAACGTAAAATTCACAGGTGTGTGTTGAAGGTATTTAAATATTCAAGTCACATGAAGACATCGTCACGTGGTACAACTGTGTAAATATACATTTTAGATATATTTAAAAAGGGACAAAGTGATGCATCACAATAATATGAGCGTGCACAAGTCTGGGCACAGGTCAAGATAAAGATTGGATTTGTATTAGTTTTATATGTATTACCCCAAATCTCAATACAGTAATACTTAAACTTTGTGTGGCAAGGTAGCTGATCATGTGGACTACAAAGGTCAGAGGGGAACCAGGTGACTTCCTCTTCCTGAGCAGGCCTAACACACGGCTATTTCTGGTGAGCCAAACAAATGTAATGTTTGTACATTTTAATCTTGTTAGAAAACAGATTTGTAACTTTTGTAAATATAATTTTAAGGGTTTTAACAGTGTAGATTAGAGGTATGCTTTTAACTTTTATCTTATTGTTTAATTTTAGTTTGATGTATTTTATTAACTGCACTGTGTTACAGGCTCAGTGCTGGTTGCCGTTTTTGAGTTTTAGTTTTGATTGTTAATTCATTAAGCTCTGCAGTGGGTGTGGGCTGGAGGTGTCTGGGTGTGGAGGGCCTCACATAGAGGGTGACTTTATTTATAGTTCTTGGTGATGGTGGCACTTGTAATTGGGTGTTTTCAGTTGTGGTAACTGTTTTCTTTGTATTAATCTTGTTTGTTTTCTCACTTTATAGCATGTCTCCTTCACCCCAGCTTTAGGGTGGAGCCTCACCCCTGCAGTAGTATCCTCACCTGTTAAAAGCACCTTTTAATATTTTTGTAAATAAAAGCTGCCGTATGGCTGTTAGACCCACACACTGACTGGCTTGCTTTGTTATTAAAGCTACCTGTAAATTCCAGGTGTTACATTTGTGTGTAGCATCAATGAGTTAAGGTTATTCTTTGTTCCAACATAGTACTTCATAATGTTTGGTTGGCAACCCATTTAAATGAACTTTATGTAAACTGAACTGAAACGTGTAAGGAATACTATTAGTGTTTACAGTGTACTCAAAAAAAAAATCTAAATAACTGATACTGTACTTAATATCAGCTTTACATTAATGTATTTCTGACCAGTAACATGACAAATATGATAATTCTGTAATATCACACGGCAGATCTCTGAAATTCTAATAGACTGTGCCCTATGCTTTATTTTGAAATGACTGTTCTTCTTTCTCATCTCCAGGACTCCATGATCAACTTCAAACTTTCAATGATTTCAGCAACTCGTTCAAGAATTCAGATTTAAAGCCCTTTCTCTGTGTAGTGTCCTCTTCATCTGGTCGAATAAAACCTTGGCTTACAATTGTGCACGTTGTTTAAAATGCCAGAGAAAGACTTTTATAATGAACTACCGATAATAGAATTAAGTCGACTTTCCTGAATAGCGTAATTAGCTGAATCTCGACAGTTATAGCGTAGCTTTTGAATAGGCGAGTTATGAATCTGTTTTACTGCGAATTTGTATTCTTCTGCTGTCTGTTCTTGTGCTTTGTGGTGAAACACTGAAATTTCACCATTAAAGAGGGGCTATTACACTTCCACGGGCTCATGCAGATCTCCATGGCCTCTCTGATCCAGCGCTGGTAATATATTACTTTCAGCACAGATGACCCTGGCGTTGTTCCAGTCCATGATGTGCTCTTGTCTTTTGCAGTGATGGTTTGGCTGATTTCAGATTTCCCTGCTCTCCTTCTTCTTTTATGGCTTTTGTGTATCAGACAGTAGGGGGCATAAGCTTCCTCTACTGCAACTTGTAGCTTGGGACCAGTAGCTCTCCAGCCCCTAACACAGGGATGGGCAATTATTTTTTTTCCATGGGGCCACGTGAGAAACAGAAAATATTGTGGAGGGCCTAAATGCTTAACTCAATTCTGCATAATACAAACTGTATTTCTTTATAAGATGCAGTAAATAACATTGTTTTGATGAGCTGGTCAAACTGGTAAGAGTTTATGTTATGACTAAGCAATGAAAAAGTGATGCTGCCTTACAAAAAATGTCATTTTAGAAAACATCTCTAAAATAAAAGCAATGAGGTAAAATTATAAAATATCTTAATTTTGTTTAAACTTCCTGGGTTCTTTTTAAAGACAATACAGTAAAGCTGCAGCTGCTAGCTGCAAGCCATCTTCAGAATTGTCAGCGGTGTTGGTGGTGTCGGTTCGTATATCAGTTGTTGTTACTTCCTGTAGGCGTGGTCAGGTTTTATTTCTTCCTGTAGGTGTGGTCAGGTTTAATTTCTTCCTGTAGGCGTGGTCAGGTGTTGTTACTTAGGCGTGTAGGTGTGATCGGCCTGATGGACCTGGCAGGTGGTTCAGACTGACCCCGACCCCAGTCGCTCGATGTTCTCTGGAGGAGGGTGTCCTAGATGTGTGAAAGGAGGAACCCAAGAAGTTTAAGTACATAAGAAGACAAAATGAACATCTTTGGCTTAATGTTAATTTTGTAGTTCCAAATTACCTCAAACAGGCCGGTCAGAGTCAACCAAAGGCTGCGTGTGGCCAGGAGCTGTACAATGCCCAGGTCTGCCTTAGTAGCTACTAGCTCACCAAAGGATTTCTGAATTATATATGTGGCAAGTTCGCTGATCATGTGACACTTGTGCCACATAAAGGTCAGAGGTGAAGCAGCTCACTTCCTCTTCCTGAGCAGGCCTAACACAGGGTTATTTCTGGTTTGTATATTTTAATCTTGTTATTAAAAAAAAACAAAAAAAAACTCATTTGTAATGTAAAGCTCTTTACAGTCCAGATTGTGGAGGTATGCTTTTAACTTTGATCGTATTGTTTAATTTTGATTGATGTATTTTTATATTATCTGCTCTGTGTTTACAGGCTCAGTGCTGGTTGCTGTTTTGTTGAGTTTTTAGTTTGAGTTACAGTATTGTCAATCTGTCATAGCTCTGCAGTGGGTGTAGGCGGGAGGTAGCTGGGTGTGGAGGGAGCTCACTTTAGAGGGTGACCTTATTTATAGTTATCGGTGAAAGTGATGGCACTTGTAATTGGGTGTTTTCAGTTGTGGTAACAGTTTTCTTTGTATTAATCTTGTTTATTTTTCACTTGTAGCATGTGTCCTTCACCCCAGCTTTAGGGTGGAGCCTCACCCCTGCAGTGGCATCTTCACCTGTTCCAAATAAATCAACCTTAACGTTTTGTTCAGCCTAGACCCACACACAGACTGGCTTGCTTTTTTATTAAAGGTACCTGTGGATCCTCCGGGTGTTACATATTGTGCTGAATGACTCAAATGTGATGAAGTACCATTGTAAATGTATCATTTTGATGGCTAACTTTGTGCACTAATGAATGGATAAAGGTTTGTGTTTTATAGGTATCTAACTAGGCTTTATGCTCAATTTCCTGTGCCTGCAAAAAATAATAGCTCTTTGGCATTTTCTTTTTGTAAAGATGGCTGACCGAGAGAGAGAGAGAGAGAGAGTGAGGTTGGAGACTCCTGCCCTACTCTCTGGGAAAACGAAGTAAAACGGCCACAAGACGTGATGCTTCTGAGGAAGAATACAGGAAGTAGCTAATGTAAAGCAGGTAAAAAAAACCAAAAGTTTATAACTGAAAACAGAATGAAGCTTTACCAAACATATTTAGATCACCATGTTTTTCTTTGTTTCTTTAATAACTTACATTCACTGAAAACAACCTTAAAAAGATGAATTAGTTTCAGTTTTGTTTAGTTTGTCTCTCTGTCACTCTTCTGCATGGGGGATGTTTTGCAGGGAGCTTCCTGATTATGTAGACTTGTGGGTGGATGATTCAGAAAACAATTTCAGACAGGTTTTTGAATGAAGGGAACAATGATATAACATGGTAGAAAGTTTTTAAAAAAAAGTTGATTTAGCAAAATATGCCTCTTTAAAGGTCCCATATTACGCAAATTGACTCTTGAGAGCTTTAAGCCATATTATACGCGGTTATTCCTCTGGAGGTGTTCCGGGCATGTCCCACCAGAAGGAGGCCCCGGGGAAGACCCAGGACACACTGGAGGGACTATGTTTCTCGGCTGGCCTGGGAACGCCATGGGGTCCAACCCGGAGGAGCTGGAGGAAATATCTGGGGGGAAGGAAGTCTGGGAGTCCCTGCTTAGACTGCTGCCCCCGCGACCTGGTCTCGGATAAGCGGAAGAAAATGGATAGCTAAGCTGTTACCTCCTCGAAACAGACGTGTAGTTGTGTTTTGTATCATTTACACATGTTTGAGTAACCCTTATTACTAGTCTGTCTACATTCCCAAAGCTTAACAATGACCTTTTACCTTTTTTTTATCTCTTCAGTAGAGATTGGCAATTCCAGGTCTGAAATCATCCAAATTATTGTAGTGAAGGTGTAGGAGTTTAAAGACATAGTGGAGCACTTCCTGAGTGTTTTCAGTTTGAGAGAAGAACTCAGCTTAAATATGCAGGGTTTGAGGAAACTACATTATAACATGGATCAGAAAATAATGGTCCTTTTAAGGTCTGTAGATAAATTCCTAAAGTTCTCTGCAAATTCTTCAATGTGGTTGGACAAATATGAAAAAAATAGTGGATTTACGGATCAGTTTCATCATCAGTGCATAGATTTTCCTTTTGTAATACAACTTTGGCCTGATATTTTTAAGTCACATTAACACCACTGCTCGTGTTTCTCTTGTCCATTAGATGCATGCTTGTGTGTATAGCTCCACATTAAGCCGAACTAGAGAACTGGATGTGCCCATATTTCCTGTATAATTACCCAGGCCCACCTCTGCGGCTGCATCCAATTAGTTCCTTGACCAACTCCCCACTGCCCCCTTTAGTCCTCTGCTCTGTCTGAACAAGCCTCAGTATAATGTATTCTGCTCATTCCCATAGCAGAGGGTCTTGCAAGAGAAAATTCCATCCCAATTTATTAGCAACATAATGCCCTATTTATTACCGTAATTTCACTTGGAGCCACACATTTCTGTTCTCCTGGTTCATTCAATGTGCAAGGACTCTGCATAAAACTAAATATGTATTATTATAATTTAGATGCATGTGGCAAATTATTCAGTTTTGGTTGTTTTCAGATTAAAATCCTGTCTCTAAAATGGAGCCAGTATTCTTCTAACGACTAAAGGTAATGCTTCACAATAACTATGCTTTTAGGTTTAAAGGTGCACTATGTCACTTTTTGGTTGGGTGTATGTCACCTGCTTGTTTCTATGGAGATGTCACTGCTCTGCCTGGAATGTTCCACAGACATTGAACAGCTCTGCCTTTACTCAATTACAGGTGGTTTTATAGCTCAAAAGCATGCATTCTGATTGTGAGTGGGGTCACCTCTCCGCAGATCTGACCTGTAACTTGGTCTAGTTTGGTCTCCATGAATATAGAAAAGTTTAATGCCATACTGTGAAACATTCCAAATAAAGCAATAACATAATTTGATGGACCCTCCACCAGAAAAGTTACACAATGTACCTTTAAAAAAAAACACAAATTTCTCTAGGACTCAATTCATCTTGAACAAATGGTTCACTAAGAATGATTCGGGTTTAATAACTAATTAATACCTTAACTCTTTAATAAAGGTGCAATATGTAACATCAACTGCTGATTCCATAGAAACAAAGTTAAAACCATAGTTTGTAACATTTTCCATGGAGATAAGTCTGCCATATTGAGGAAGATTTTTGACCAATCAGGAAAACCCACACACTTTGACATAACTTAACTAAGACGCGTGGGCCTGGAACAGTGTCCTGTGATTGGTGGGTTACTCACTAAGAGAGAAGCATGGTCAGCTTAGATTTCTGCACAAATTCATCTCAGGTCAAATCAGTTACCTTATATATTTTATTCTGAATGGTACAAGCATTTTCAAGAGGAGATGTCTTCCGCATCTGAGAGACACATTATACAAATTAGCAGCTGCGGTTGGACCGTCCCAAGTTTGGACAGAGGACTTTAATGATCTATGGTCCAATTCCAGATCCTTCTGGAGGCAAACAGAATGTAGAAGAGTCTGGCTGCTGCTCAGGAAAGAAGAATATTGACAAAAGAACAATATGTCCATGGAAACGGAGTCAGGTTTGTGGAGATGCAAAGGCACTCACAGAAAGGACGCTTGTTTTCTCCATGTGTCAGTGCAACAGAAAATGAAAAACATACTTTTATGTTTTATATAGTTTATTTTTGGCTGAAATGGTGTGTATGTTGGCTTTCAAAAGTGACTGAGCCTGATTCCTGCTTAATAAAGTTTGTTAATTCATGCTTTATTAAAGTTAATTAAGGTCAATCATTTGTATATTAATAAATAAAATCTTTCAAGAAGATCTATTCAACAAAATTGACTTTTTAGAGCTTTTAACCATGTTATAGTTGTTTCTTCTCATGTGCACTCTCAGAGTTGTATTTCGAGTGATTCATGCATGTTTGAAACATTTTTAATCACTTATTTTCAGTCTTGTCACGTCGTCACTTTGGCACAAAAACTTTACCAATAACTTGATAAAGTCATTGCCTCAAATGCATGGCAACAAAATATGCAGAAAAAAAACTCTTTCTGCAAATTCTTAAAATGCTTAGTAAGGAAATTTAAATAAACCATAATTGACACAGTGTTTTGTTGTGAAACCCAGCGCTGCTGAAGGAGGTAGTATAAAACAACAGTAGAAATGAGGGCAGAATATGCATGAGCCTTATAACACTATGAAGATGTATGACCCCCACAAATCAGCAGCACGCTTTAGTTTCCTGACTCTATTTATCTCCATAATCTGAGGCTTCTTCAATATGGATGCTAATGCTTTCCTCCATTTATCTGCCATTTGTAGTTCCAAGCCGCTCAGAAAAACATGTGACATAAACATACAGTATACAACGGAGAAACTAAAGCGGACTTGTCATCCAATAAGTGTAGTCATTCTGATGGCATACTCTGTTGCTACTCTGTAAAGATTTAAATCCCTACTGCATAACTTTTTGGTCAAGAAATAGAATAGTTTGTTTGGAAGTTGTAGTTTTTTTCAATTTGGGTGTTTTTATTGCACTAAGAAGCGTAGAAGCATGTGTCCTTACTGTGAGCGGGCTTGCACCTCCACAAACCTGACTTATTTTGTCTGCAGTGGCTTGTTTCCATGGAAATTGTTGTTTCTTTGGCTATAACATCCCCCAGTATGACACAAAACCTATCTATCTCCATCCTTACATTGTTAAAGATGCACTCTGTAACTTTTCTAGTGAAAGGCCTGTCTCCTGCTTGTCTTATTATCTTCTTGTGTTATTTCGTTGCTTAAAATCCTCCACTGTATGACATTAAACACACGTTAATTTTCCCTCTGTTACCATGACCTTCCTTAATAAAAAATCTCATTACTCAAAAAGTAAGAGGTTTTTCAACCTAATCTTGTACCATATGGTAGAAAACTATATGAAGCAAATATTCAAACCAGTTTGTTAAGGATATGTAAGTGAGAACCAAGAGTTATCACTGTTTGGATTTATTGCCCAAAAAGTGCTGCATATTTCATTCCCTCCGTTACCGACATGAGTTTTAAAAATTTTTGTGAACAACTTGAAAGAATATCACAGGTTTAACTTTACCCTGTTGGAGTGCTAGCTCTTTCCTACATTCTGATACTTTACTTATTTCAATAGTTCCTCTAGTTTCTGAATAAGAGCTATTTGAATGTAAAAAATCTGCCCGTTTCCCTCCGTTACCACTTGACCGGACCCAACAGCATTATAACATGACTAAAAGCTCAAAAGAGACCATTTTGCGTAATATACCTTTAATCTCGCTGGATTTGATTCTGAAAACATTGTAAACCAGTTGCTTCCTGACACAACTCCTGTTCAGTATTATTAATAGTCATAGAGATGTACTGCTGCATTGTTGAGCTTGGAGCCAGTAAAGAAATAAACTTTTTAATTATGCTGAAACTCCCTGAAGGTGGATACATTTTCACAAGCATTATCAGGCCCACAGGAGCGGACATATTTAATGCAAAGCTGTTTATGCTATAGAAAAATTGTTCTTACCTCAGGGTGGACACGAGCCTAGGCCTGTAATTGACCAAGAAATTATTGCGATAAACGATAATATTGACATTTTGAGACCATTTTCAACTACCGTATTTTCCGGGCTATTAGGCGCTCTGGATTATAAGGCGCACTGTCATTAAATGGGCTATTTTCAAACTTTTTTCACAAATAAACCGCACCAGACTTTAAACGTCAGTGGGACTTTGTTTGGTGCGTTCACGGTGACTCTGGGCTTTGTTCAGTTGTGGCGTGTAGGGAGGGTGCTGTCTGGGACCAAAGGATTGTTGGCGTGTTCGCAGTGACTCAGTTGTTCAGTTGTGGCTCAGAAAGGCACATTGCACTCGCTTTTTCAGTTCGTTCCTCCATTCCATTCCTCGTCCGCGTGGAGTGATGAGTGTGGCTGCGGGTGTTTCTTACGGAAGCCGAGAGGGGTCACAACAAACGCAAACGCTGCACATGAATTAGCCATAACCATGGATCTATTAAAATAACTGGATACAGTATTGCTAGCTTGTAGCTGCCTCAAGTTGACGTAGTGGCCATTCAGTGGTACAGTCGAAAAAATCCCATGGGCCGAGAGAAGATTTTTCTCATAGAGCACAATGTAATCACAAACTGCTCGTGTTCAGCTGACAGGGCACCTACAACTTTCAAAAATGTCGGATTTTGTGGCGATTTTTACCTATTTTTAGATCATGCACTTTTTCTCAGCTCAAAATCCTTCAGTTGTCTTAACAAACGCTTTATAATCATTAGCTTCGGTTTTCTGAGGTGCAGAATTTACTCAGGGACGTCCAGTCAGCGCAACTGTCTGTCCCAGCCCCTGCTGTACTAGAGGTGCACTCACGTTGGGAGTTTTGGGCCGTGTCGTGCTCAGGCGCTGTTACCTGTGGTTCTGTGGCCTGTGTTCACACCTGCGCGGCTGATGGCATCGTTGCACGGCGCTGTTTCTTGCAAACAAAACACACAGCGCTGTGGCACAGTGGAGCTGGCGCTATTGGCAGACAGGGGCCGTCCTGCGGCATCAAGTGTCTTTTGAGTGGTGGGAGTGATGTTGCAGTGCGCGCTCCGTGGTGGGTTTGTGGATGTGGTGGCGGTGCGGGGGAGATTGGTAAGATTTTGTATTATTTGGATTTCATAGATGAGCCTAAATGTTTTAAATGTAATGCACAGGCTTCCGACATAATATCATATTTACAAATTCTAGATTGTGCAGAGTCTCAGGTCTGATCTGATGCTGGTCTGGTTCCTGTTTTGTCCAGTTCATTAAGTATAAATTACACATTCCAAGACCAGACTGTGAAAAGTAAAGTTTTCAACAGTGATGATGAATGATTAGAAAAGTTAATTTAAAAAAAAAAGTTTTGGACATTTTATTTTTCACATTAAGTTCAGCCCACACACACATTCACACACACACACATTCACGACACACATTCACATTCACACATTCACACATTCACACATTCACACACATTCACACACACATTCACGCACACATTCACACACACATTCACACACATTCACACACACTCACACATTCACACACATTCACTCACACATTCACTCACACATTCACTCACACATTCACACACATTCACTCACACATTCACTCACACATTCACACATTCACTCACACATTCACACACATTCACTCACACATTCACACACATCACTCACACACACTCACACATTCACACACATTCACACACATTCACACACATTCACTCACACATTCACTCACACATTCATACGCACATTCACTCACACATTCATACACCAGTGTACGCAGACACTGCGGGTGAGGTGGGTTAGGTGTCTTGCCCAAGGACACAACATTCATCTGTGGGAGCTGGAATCACACCAGCCAACCTGTGGGTCAGTGGATCTGACCACTCAACCAATGATTTTTTTTTATTTTTTTTTTATGTCAAGAGCGGGATTCAAACCGCCAACCAGTGGACGAACGCTCTAACAAACTGAGCTACTGCGGCCCCTGTGAAAAGACGGAACGTTTTTGTTTGTTTTTTTAGCTATTTTTGAGCAATAAAACTGCATGTAATTTAATAAATGTGAAGTAAAGATCTGTTTAATGTCACACTGTGGAACATTCATGTGACGCACCCCCAACCAAAAATCTTTAAGAAGAAATCGAAACTGAAAAGTATTTGAATAAAAATGTGCTTTTTAGTAACTGATATCATTTAAAAAAAAGAACAATTTTGCCTAGTACCAGAGTTAGGAGGCACTTGGAGTGAGACAAAGCGTAGGTTGGGAATCCATTCGCTCTACCCACCTCTGACTAAACTACAGGCTCAAAACATATTTATTTTCTCTTGGGAATAAAAACAGCTTGGCATTGGTAGGCAGGCTGTGTCCAAGGCCTCGCAGACATCAATCACTGTTGAGACTGTCAGATGGAGCGTTTGTGGAGGAGAAGGAACGGCGAATACCAAAAGATCCAAGGAAAATTAGCTCCAACACGATCTCCAATCTGTCTCTCCTCCTCTCCATCGTCACCTGTACTGGACCTCTACTGAGCCAGACCTGTTAATATTCAAGGCACAGAAACCACAAGTTGTTGGGGATAAGGAGGAGAGGATATCGAGGTAAGTGGATGTAGATTCAGGATGCTTTCAGATAACAGGTGGATTTAAAGGGAATGTGTTATGCTAAATCAGGTTCTTAGACATGTTAATGGCGCCGTGTCTGATTTTTATCGTCTCAAAAACACAGAAAACAGATTGAGCTCATTTTAAACAGTTCGCAGTGGTCCAAATTTATTCTTCACTTGCCTTATGCATTCAGAGCATGTTAATTATTCACCATGATGAGATTATAAGTGATGTTCGTAACTTTCAGAAACAACACTGGAGTTCATCGTGATGGGAAAGTTAGTGACAATTAGCATGCTAGTGGTGCGCTTTCTGACAATAAATCACTTGATATTTAGATGCAGACAGACACAGCGCTCTTATTTTGACCTCGAGAGATGCTTATACAATTTATCTGCACTGGGGCAAGACACATTCTGCTCAAACGATCGGGGAAAATTGAGTACAGGCTCTTTAAGCACCTTTTACACTTTTTAAAATGAATTCATTAAAACACATGTTGTTATTTTGCATGTTTGAATATGAGAGTTCTGTTTTTTGTTTTGTTTTTCCTAAAGGTCAAATAGGAGAGTTTTGTTCAGAGAGAGCTGCTTTTTCAAAACAGCCAGAAGCGCTGCACTGTAGGGTTGCAGAACTAATGGTTTTTTTATGGCAAAATGTTTGAAAATGTCTCATGTATTCTACTAATACTACTTCTGGTATGAGTATTGTACTAATACTTAACTCTTCTGGTATGAGTAATTCATGCAGAACTAATAAGTATAATTGAAAATGCTATTATGGAATTAAAATTTAAAAAAATTCATTAATAAGTAATTTGCTATTATGGAATTAAAATTTAAAAATCGATTTCATGATGTAGATGTAGATAGATTAGTGTAGGTCACATACTAAAGATGATCATAGGCTGCATTCAGATTGCAGCCTGAAGTGACCCAAATCTGATTTTTTTTGGCTTCTATGTGACCTGTATCTGATCTTTAAATGACAGTCTGAACGACACAGATCCGATTTTTTTCAAATGTGACCCAGGCCACTTGGATATGTGCTCCTAAAACTGATACATATCCGATCTTTTGACATGTGACTTCAGTCTGAACAGCCAAAATGCATTCATCCACCTACATGTTATCAACAAGCCAAAAATGTCACTATTCTGCGCTGAAGTAGGCGAAAATTGTTAATGAACTCCATGTCACTGAAGCGAAGCACATCACCACTCACCACTCTTGGCTCCGTCTCCACATCCACACGTTCCTTTCAACCGACGTCGCTGCCGCTGTCCCACACAACACCACGGCCAAAAACCTCGTCCTTCTCCTTCTCAATCTCCTCCTTAAAACAAGTAAGTTGTTCATGTTCTGGCTCTAGTACGAGAGGAACTTTAAAATCTCCAGGTGCTCAATGCTCACGTCCATGTTTGGACAACTTCCGTAAACACAGAGCACGCTCACTGCAGTTGACGTCGTCGTGTCTCCAGTGCACATGCGGGACACTTTTGGGCCTTTTAAGTTCACACAGGGGATCACATACAAGTCACATTTAATTGGAAATGTGAACGACCTCGCAAAAACATCGGATTTCACAAAAAAATCGGAATTGAGCGTTAAGCCCTGCAGTCTGAACGTAGCCATAGATAACATGTCAAACTGCACTAATTTGGTTTTATTCATGACCATAGTGTTAGTTTTGCTCAGGAGTAGTTCAGTAATGCGTCGCCGTTGTTCGCCTTAAGGTTTCGTCTTTCTTACTTTGATAGTTGTGGATAAATTCTTCATGGAGGAATGTTTATCCTTTGTGGTCCTTGTTGGTTGAAGATTTGGTGATGGGGCAGATTTATGAAGCTGATGTAGAATACGCCAGACATGTCCACACATTTTTCCATTAAAAAAAACTATTAACTGGAAGTAATGCAACCTTACACAGCAAAAAGTAGAGTGGTAAAACTGACTTTCACAGAATCAACTTTAACATTTTCTCAGAGTTTATATGAGTCCAGTCTGTTCTAGAGTTAATTTAACATTTTTGGAAATGTTAAGTAACACTGGACACTGTTTAACCCTGAAATCCAGAGTTATATTCACGTTTTGAGAGTAAACAGATAACACTTTGTAGAGTTATTCTGATTTCACTAAACAACACACAGAGGTGTTTTATTTTATTTTTACTTTATTTGAGTTAATTTAAGATTAAATTATGTACAAAACTGGTTCAAACTGGTCTTCTCTCACAAGAGTTTCAAGTGGTGAATGGGAGGAGCCAAATTAACACTAAGAGAAGTTGAATTACCCTCAACCACATCAACTCTGGCCAATAACCCCAACTCAAAACCCCATTTAAATTTCAAATAGTTAAAATAACACTTTTGGTGTGAAAAACAACTCTGAAATATTTTACCCTAAAATATTAACCCTCCAGTTTTTGCTGTGTACAGCGCGGGACTGTGAAACTGTTCTATGAGCTGATAATTAACCATTTCAACAAATGTCACACCTCACCTTTTCCAGCAGAGGATGACAATTCATTGAAGGTGTTTCAGTGCAAGTGAAATATTTGCATGTTCATACAGTGTCTTGCCCAAGGACACAAACAAAGCATGCAATGGTCAATGGAAAACAAAAATATTGGTGTAGATTTATATATATTTGTTTGGACATTCAGTGACGCTTTATGTTGCATTATTCATTCACTCCATGGTGGGATAAGCTATAGTTACTTAGCGACAGCCGTCCTGGGGCAGACAACAGAGGCGAGGCTGACAATCTGCCCCATCAGCCCCAGGGATCAACACTCATAGTGGCAGAGTTTCACACCAGCCAGTGCTGCCTCACTGACACCTGGTAATCCCAACAGTCTCCCATCCAAGTACTAACCAGGCCCAATCCTGTATATATAGTAAGAACTGGATAAGATGCTCCCCCTTAGTCCTGGGGCAAGTTGGATTAGTGGCTGCTTCAAGTACTGCAGCTCTCGGGAGCTCTGGCTCAAAAATAATTCTCCCATTGAACACAGTGCATGTTTAGGGAAATCAAACTGCCAGTGTATCGACAGGACATCGACAGCTTTCACAAAGGTCAGATTTTGCAGGATCCTTCTCTATTTTCACAACGTAAACTTTTTTGAATTTCTCAATCCTCAAAACATTTAAAAGTTAGCCCCACTCTATGCCCACACTAAGTCCACTCTAGCCACTATCACTCTGATTGGTCAGAATTGGTCACTCCTCCTATTGACGAAACAATGTGACACCATCTTTGGTTCATCGTCCAGATCTTATTATACTTCTATATTATTCTTTCATGGACCATACTCTGCTAAGCCTCTGAGATTAAGATGAGATGGGACATTCTCCAGGTGGTCAGGCTGAACATACACACAGACAGCTTTTTCTGTGACAAACCAAACTTGGAATTGTTGTAGAGGAACATTGCATTAAGAACTTACGCAAGCTCAGATGTGGTGTCAGATTAATTCTAGCCATACCCCTCAACTCCTATGCACATGCCCTTCATGCCCTTTCACCTGCATAACCCGTCCCAACTCCTCACAGCCGCATCATAAGACCGCCGTGTTAACCCTTAATCTTCCTCTCCATTGTTTGGTGTTAGTAATCTGTGAATTTCAGCCTGTGTATCTGACCTGAATCTGTTCTTTCTCTCCTCTCTCACACTCCCCCACAACTCTGTTAACTCCAAAGAATTTTAAACCTGAATGTGTCCTTATAGTGCTGCATTCTCCATTGGCATTTTAAGACAAGAACTATGAGGTCTTAGGAGTCAGCTGCCAGTAATTCCTATGAGGACTCAACTTCAGACTGGAAAGAAGCTTAAATTTAGAAAGTTATTTTACTCCAATACAATACAACTTCTACAGACAAAGTACTATTCATTATTTTGTACCACTTAATAACTACACCTTTAATAGCCTGGACAAAGAGTTAATCATAATGAACAAATATTATTCAGAATGATTTAGCACGAAGGTTCCGGGTTCCTGGGTTGCTCTAACTTTTTGTAGGGAGTTTGCATGTTCTCCATGTGTCTGGGCGGGTTTCTTCCAGACACTCTGTTTCCCCCATCACCCAAAACATGCACCACAGATACAACCTTCCAGTTAAGGTGGTCCTGACAAGACTAGCTCAAGATCTGGAGATGAACCCTGGAACGCTGTGGTGTTCACTGCACCTATAACCCACAGCGATAATGAAGTATGGGTCAAATGCAGAAGACAATAAAGTGAACCTTTATTCATGTTTTTTAAGTGTAACATAGAAGAAAAGAAAGAAAAACAAAGCATGTTTGTGGAAAATATTTAACGTTTTATTTGTTTATAATGGAAAACTGGAGACGTGCCTGACCAGATGTACATTTTATGGGTGTGAAAATGTGGTGTAAATTACACGTAAACTTAATTACCTGCAACAGTGATTTTCAAACTTTATGCACCAAGTAATACTGCAGACAATATTTGGCTTCATAAAACAGAACCAAACCAGATCTAAACCAGATCTAAATCTGGTTAACCCCTTCAAATTAACATCCCCCATCCAAACCAGGTCTGAAGTAAATCTAAACCAGAACCAAACCAGGATCAGTGTGAAAGCACCCTCGTGTGAAATAGGGACATCAGGACTAAACCAAATCTAAAGCAGGTTTAAGGCCAGAAAAAAAACAAGATTAAACTATGTAAAACCTAACATGTACCCCAGACTATAACCAGACTTAAGTCAGTTCTAAACCAGGTCTAAACAAGTCAAGAGTCTCTAGAAGACCCCATGTACTTCCAGTGGTACATGTACCCCAGATTGAGAACCGCTGCCCTTTACATTGTATTGAATCTTCTTAGATGACCTTCTCCATCCTCAGCACGTTTATCCGGGCCAGTCTGGAGAACCAGCGGTTGGAGTGAGTGTTATTATGGGATGCCGTCTGCACAAAGCCATATTTCTGGAACATGGCGATCGCTGCCGTTTGAGAAGAATTAACATCTAGTACCACACGACCGTACCCACGTTCTTTGCAAAAATCCAACACTTTCTGCATCATCTCTGACCCAAAATATTTACGTCGCCACGGAAATGCCACAACCAGGTTCATGAGTTCTCCGTAGGTTCCGAATTCGCTTTCCTCACCAATAACACCTCCGTTCCAATCGTCAAATCTCTCTCCTTCGACTTCAGAACGTTTGCCGATCACAGCCGCAATTCCAACTAACTTTTGCTGCCCCTTAACTTCAGTTTCCGCCACCCAAAACGCACAATCGAGATTGTCGAGGTAGCTAGCAGGAACATTAGCCATGTCCGCGGTCACCCTCTGTTCCATGTAGCCTTCGTAGATTTCGTAGCAGCAGTAGTAAAGTAGACCGGCCCACGCGCTTCCGAAGAGAAAGGCTTGAAAGTATGAGCTTCCTCCCAGAATGTATCCGGCCATGGAGATGCTCAGGGCGATTCCTATGTGATCCGGATGACTCAGGGTCTTGAAGAAAGCCGGATACACGTGCTCCATGATGCCGTCGCGGAAAAGTGACATCACAGCAGGCTGGTCAGAGGGAGCGTACTTCCGGATGGAGAATGGGACTGAAAGGAGACAGAGAAAGAAATTCAAGATGAGTATTTCAGATTACTTTACAACGTCTTATAAAGCTTTAGTGTTTAAAGACCTTGTACCAGATTTTTTCCCATGTATTTGAGCAAAATTTGTCTTGCGCAGTACAGCGATACAGAGATATTGTATAAGCCAGGGCTTTTCAAACTGAAAATGAACGTGAGCCTTCCCTTAGAGTAGGTAAAGACAGTTGAGCCCAAAATCCCATCCGCCTGTCCTACCCCACACAGGCCTCTGAAGTAAATACAACTTTTGTGGTTCTGGCAATAACAACAACAACTGGTAATATATTTTTTTTAATATTGTATTTTCATATATTTTTAAAAAAGTGCATTCCTAAACAATTTTTGTAACAGCAAATAATTTCCAACTTCATGCAGGTCTTTTAACATCACTGAACATCAGTAGGCCTGTCCAAATCAACAGAACATGACTAATATTTGTAATCAGTGGCAAAACTATCACTGACAGCACCTAATGGCAGAAATCGGCATGTGTCTTGGCCTTATATTAGACAATATTTTCACAGACTGGCAGAGAAGGAGGTGCAGTGCATGGCAGGAGGCGCGGTGTGTGCGGTGCATGGGAGGAGACATGGTTTAATCCTGGTTTAGACCTGATTTTAGTCCTGGTTTAGACCTGATTTGAGTCCTGATTTTAGCCCTGGTTTAGTCCTGACTTTATTTCTGGTTTAGAGCCACGACTTGCTCTTTGCATGGGAGGAGGCGCAGCGTATGCAAGAAGACACGGTCCCCGCGGCATACGGAAGGAGGTGCAGTCCAGGCGGCATACGGGAGGAGGTACGGCCCACGTGGTGTATACAAGGCAAAAAAGGTGACCTATGTAGTATTCTCTGATCAACTGCTTTGCACCAGCCCAAGCATTTTATGATATATGGGAGCGCAAAGTATAATAGGCTATCACATTCATATTATTCATGTCGGAAAAGTGGAATGTTTGAAAAATAGTAACGTGCCGCTACTCTGACAATGAAAAAAAAAGTCAAAGTAGTGGAATGCTTGAAAAATACTCAGATATTACACATAAATGTCTAAGTAGCGGCTTGTCGGAATAGCAATGTGTAACCTTGCTGTTTGCATCTAATTATGAAGCGTTTTATTTAGGTAGTGCAGGTTAGGATGATAGTTGTTAGATTTACCGTGATGGCAAACTTCTCTCTAGCATTTCTATTTTTAAAAATAAAAATCGGATATGCAAGTTTAAGTTCAACATTTCTTTGTGGATCACTTATACAATAGTGGAATACAAAGCTCTTGACCCCGTGTGAAAGAGGGACATTGTTGTTGAATGGAAACCACCAAATAGATGCTTTAAACTTTTGTCGATTTTTCAATAGGAATTCACCTAAAAGTCTGAAATAAAGTAGATTACAACATTGCCTAAGTCTGTGCTACTGAACAGTGTGTGTGACAAAGGCCATTCAGTAACACCCATGTGCGATTTCCATTATATAAGAACAAGTACCCAAGGAACGGCTCACCCCTTTATACACATATGGGCATTATGCATGTGTGGGAGCTGGAATTGCACTGCCAACCTTTGGGTCAGAGCCTCAAGGTATACTTTGAAGGGAGAACATGCAAACTCCACATAGAAAGGCCCAGGAGTCAAACCTACAACCTTCTTCTATTCACCGTTGACTTGGGAGGACTTTTATGCCAGTGGCTCTCATAGTTTTCACACAAAGTAACGACAGAGAGAAGATTGAACTTTTTGGGTAACACCAGATCTAAACCAGGTCTGTTCCAGGACTATCCCAGGTCTAATCTAGGACTAAACCATGTCTGTAACAAGACTCTTCAAGGTCTAATCTAGGACTAAACCAGGTCTATAACAGGACTATCCAAGGTCTAATCTAGAACAAAATCAGGTCTATAACAGCATTAAACCAGGTCTAATCTAGGACTAAACTAGGTCTCCAACAGGACTATCCCAGGTCTAATCTGGGACTAAACCAGGTCTATAACAGGATGATTCCAGGTCTAATCTAGGACTATTCCAGGTCTATAACTGGACTATCCCAGCTTTAATCGAGGACTAAACCAGGTCTAGTCTAGAGCTAAACCAGGTCTATAACAAGACTCTTCCAGGTCCAGTCTAGGGCTAAACCATATCTGTTCCAGGACTATCTCAGGTCTAATCTAGGACTATCCCAGGTCTCATCTAGGACTAAACCAGGTCTATAACAGGACTCTTCCAGGTCTAATCCAGGACTAAACTAGGTCTCCAATGGGACTATTCTAAATATAATCTAGGGCTAAACCATGTCTATAACAGGACTAGTCTAAATCTAATCTAGGACTAAACCAGGCCTATAACAGGACTAATCCAGGTCTAATCTAGATCTAAACCACAGACTGTATAACAAATGTGGACTAAAGGATTATGAGGTTAACCATAGCGTTCAGCTCGATTTAAATGAAGCTCGTAGTGTTAACGGTTATAGGGGCGAATTTGGAGCCAGGTTCTATAGTATGAATAGGATTTCTTTTGATGGACATAATAGCAAAACAAAACAACAGGATCATGTAAATTGGGTTAATACGAACATTTTACACCCGACATGAAAAGGCTCACAGCAGCAGTAACAGAGGGTTGACACTATTCTAATGTAAGTCAATGGGAGACAGCATCAGTAGGCGCCGGAAGTTCCTGCCAGTGAACTTCCTATTTGGAACTTCCTATTCCAGGTTTAATCTAGATCTGAACCAGGCCTATAACAGGACTATTCGAGGTCTAATCTCAGGCCAAACCAGGGACTATTGCAGGGCTAAAATAGGGCTAAACCAGAAGTCCGCCAAAAGTGGACCACATCATTTCCACTGTAGTCCTAAACATGAAATGATCCAAAGGAGGACAAAAAGTTATCAAAATGAACTTTAAATGAACCACAAACTGAAGAGCTGCGCAAGGACCACCTGAAGGAGCTTGAGTACCACCGGGCATGCGCTCACCACAGTTTGAGAAACACATTTTTATACCAGATGCCCGCTTCGGTTGCTTTATATTTCAGACCATTTTCACGCATTGCACTCTGCTAAATGCCAGGTCTGACTGAGGCTGGGGATAATCTGCTTGTTGCAATCACAAATTCCTTCTGGATTTCACAACGGGCTTACCACAATCATGTAACGCTCTCAAAAAAGAAACATGAAATAACAGCCAATTACATCCAATTTAAAGCTGCACTGTGTCATTATTCTGATTGGGGGAATATGTTACCCGCTTGTTTCCATGGAGACATTACTATTTTGACTGGAATCTGACTGAAATTTCACATTACGGCATTCAACTTATCTATCTCCATACACAGACAATCAGGTGACTCTACCAGACCAAGTTAAAGCTCAGATTCATTGAGAAAATGCTTCTTTAATTCGTATTGTTACTCACAATACTGACAAACTACCTTCAAGTTTGAGAGATGAGAGCAAAAACGAAACGACAATTGTAATTAATTTTGAAATGCTGCAGCTTTGAGTTTTTGTCATTTGCACAATAAAACACAATAGAGTTATAAAGCTGCTAATGATAAAAACGGAAGTTAATGAGGCAACAAAGAGGAAAAAGTCCCAAAAATATGCTCAAAAACATGAAATTATGATATCACTAAATCTCCGGTTCTTCACTTCCCCTCCCAGTGTTCTAGTGTCATTATCCCTATTGTTCCTAATCAGTTTGAGAGGATAAAAATATAAAATGTTAAAATTAGAAATGGAAGCTTACTGTTGTTTTTGGGGGCCATGGCTTGTAGCTCCAGGTCTGCGGTCGATGTGAGAGATTAGCGCTGTGCTGGCTCTCCACTTAAGCCACGCACAGAGGAGGAGAATTAGCCGCTCACAAAAGGATTGAACAGGGTCGGACTCTGCGTCACTCAGCCGCACAGCTCGTTCTTGTTAGGCAAGGTAGGTGGGTGTCTTGCCCAAGGACACAACAATAGTAAGTAAGCACTGGCCTGAGCTTGGATTGAACCACTGACCTCTAGGTTGGTGGGCGTCAATGGTGATCCCTATTTACACGAGACAGTCGAAGTTTTTGAGCCATGTGTCCCCTGTCCCAGCAGGTTTATCCAAAACCAGTGATTTGTCACAGTTTTATACAAGAAATGTCCCCGGCATCCCTATTTTTGATCAGTTTTATACCTGCCGACAGTAGGGCTGTTGCGGTTAGGGAATTTCTCCTGCGGTGCAGTATAGAAGCTCAACAGCGTGGTATGCAGAGCTCTGTGCCGGTCCTTTCCTGGGGTCACCCAAGTCTACATAAGTGCACCTTCGAGCGAGTCCCGACAGTGAGTTCTGGTTTAGTCTTCCTGGTTCAGTCCTGGAATCAGTCCTGAGTTAGTCCTAGGTTAGTCTTGGTTTAGTCTTGGGTTAGTCCTGAGTTAGTCTTGGTTTAGTCCTGGGTTAGTCCTGGGTTAGTCTTGGTTTAGTCTTGGTTCCGTCTTGGTTCAGTCCGTGGCGTGTGCGGCATCTCAATCAATGTGTGGCCATACCAGCGTGTCAAAGCCTGATCCCGTCAGATCTCAGAAGCTAAACAAGGCTGGGCCTGGTTAGAACTTGGATGGGAGACACTGGGAATTCCAGCTGCCACAGGGGAGGCAAGACACTTCCCCCACATTGCCTAGTATGAATGTGGTGTGTGTGTGAGTGATGGTGTTGGTCGGAAGGGCCAATGGCGCAGCTTGGCAGCCTCTCTTCCGTCAGTCTGCCCCAGGGCAGCTGTGGCTACAGTAGTAGCTTACCACCGCTGAGTGTTGAGTGAATGAATGTGGGTATCTTGAAAGGCACTATATAAATGCAATGATGGTCACGTGCGGTGATGGCGGTGGTCCAACATGCGCCGCGGTGGGCCTCCTAGTACCGCAGTGATTCATTTTTGCTGTTATTGCGACAGCCCTAACTGACAGTAAAAAAAAGTATAAATCGTTCACTTGTTTAGGTAAAATACAGAAAAGCTGTTTAAAAATGACCAGAACACAAAGAAAATGTGACAGTACTGACTCACATGTTTGTCGTGAATGGGTCGAGTACAGCACAGTTTTCCTTAATTACACACACTCGTTTCACTATTTTATTATTACCAACTGCCACAAACTGTTGATGTCCCAGATTTTGAAAGTCTGGACACCTTATGGGCGAATGCTTTAGCAGTTGAACCACAGCTGTCAATAGTGTAAATACAAAATCTGATAGTATTTTAAAGCGATCATTGCTTGTATCTCAATAATTAAATGTGCAGTATATGTAATATTTGTCTTTGCAGGGAAGTTAGTGCTTTGTCTGGAATGCTCCACAGTCTGGCATTAAACCTACCTATCCCCATAGAGACAGGCAGGTAATGTCACAGACCAAGTTACAGGTAAAATCTCTGGAAAGGCGACCCGACTCAAAGTATGAATGCGTGTTTTCAAGGTATTTTTTCTCTGATAAAAACGCTTGTAAATGAATACATTCTAAATAGATGAGTTTAATTCCATACTGCGGAACATTCCAAGTGTGACATTATGGGTTATATGGGTATGTGACCAGTAGGTGGCCTCTGATACATCCGCCTTCCTGTTTGGGTTGCGTATTATTCTCTTCTGGGTCAGTGTCACGGTGAAGCACTGTCAGGGTTCAAAGCCACACGCACTCTACCTCTGTCGTACTTTGTCCTCTTTTTATTTTATTTGTTTTTTGTTGTAACCACAATGAAGAAGACACTTTTGAATAAAATTATTCTGGGTTTTAACTGTTACAAACTGAAGATCCAAATCTCACCAGAACTAACTTCAAAAGTATTTTTCCTCATAATAAATGCTTAATAAATTCATTTTACTGGATTTATTTCTGGATTTATTTATTTTAAATTGTTTTTTGTGGTTTACCTAAACATAAACGAATCATTAACGACTAACGGCTAACGACGTTTGTTGACATTAAATAGTTCAGATAGAGGTTACTGCCGATACACTGCAGTTTTTCCATAACGGTCTATACACATAAAATAAGAGAAACACTCACCCCGGCGAAGACCAAACCATAATCATCATTTAGGTGTTTTGCACCAAGGTTGAGGACCCATCCACTGACAAAAAAAGTTTTTTAAACTTTTGTACACCTTCATCTGTTGTCTGGTGCAGAACGATGTCTGAAGAGCTAAATAGTTCGTGATCTCCTCTGCCTCGATCGTCCGCAAATCTTTTACTTCGGTTGAAAATTCTCTAATTTTCAATAAGATCAGGGTCACACTCAATATATTTGTCGACTAACTGCTCGTACCTTTGCCTTGCTACTGGCTCTAAATCCTTCCAATATGAACTCTTCTCCATATCTGTTCTCCAGAGCCGTGTTTGTCATGTTTGTCTTCACTTCCTGCCCTCCACCTGAAATTCGTGCATCATCGTGATCACGTGACTGAAACCCTCCTATTTATTTAGGCCTATTTACTTTATTCCACCACTCTAATGTCACACTAACATCTCCATGGAGACGTCTTAAAAGTTATACAGTGCATATTTAACTACCCACTAAACTAGTCACAACTACTCAAAAGCACAATTATGAGTTATCACTCTTTTTTTTAAATGTAGTGTAACTGGGTGTTCGGACTATTCGGACTGTTGTGCGTCTGTGAAGGCGTCCACCTGTGCGTCGCTGCGCGTGGTTCGCGGCGTCATTGATTAGGCAATTAGAAAAGGCTGTGCACACCGTAGTGGGGCAGTCGGGGCTTTCGGTGACTTGCAGATGTGGCGCGTGTGAGTACCTGGAGTTGTTCCTTTAGTGTTTCTTAGAACTTGTTTTAATGCCTTGTTTCTGGTGCTTAAATTTGAAGGTGTTGTCTGGAGCAGGCGGAGAGGGCAGTCGCTCCTGAGGCACTCCCGGCCCCCCATGTAGAATATGCCTATTCTGGAAGCCAGGTAGAGGCTCTGGGTCAGGGGTGCGCAATACGTCGATCGCGATCTACCAGTCGATCACCAAGGTCGTGTGTTTAGATCGCCGTGGCTCGTCTCAGACTCGATCGCGTTTGGATTCGGTCTTGTCTCTCACTCGAGGTCTGACACTCAACAAGTCTGATCATATTTCATTACGGCCGCTGCTGTTGGTAATAAACTTGTAGCGGGGTGCAGGAGCGTGTGGGGCGTCTCAGTGCAGTCTGTGCGTCATTTGA
Source organism: Boleophthalmus pectinirostris (assembly GCF_026225935.1). Classification (NCBI taxonomy): domain Eukaryota; kingdom Metazoa; phylum Chordata; class Actinopteri; order Gobiiformes; family Gobiidae; genus Boleophthalmus; species Boleophthalmus pectinirostris. Next base: position 37,590,824 of record NW_026571515.1, on the reverse strand, counting down.
AACCCGCGGAGACTCTACGGCGCATCACAAACACACACGCTCCCTATGCACGGCTCGTCTGCGACAGCGTGTGCCCTCGTGTACCAGCGTGCATCACAGGGCAGGTTCAACTTCCTAAACATCCTACCTGTCCATCTGCCTCACGTCAGCACGCCGCCCCTCGCCTTTTCACGCTCTCGCTCCTTCCTGCGTACAGCGAAAACAAGCCCCTCTCACAGTGCGGCTGATTAGAAGAACAAGACCAAACGTGAAGCAAAAACCAGTCTAAATTTGTGTTCCAGTGTTGGCACAAAGCAGGTCTACAGCATAGAGCGGATCTACAGAACAGACCTACTGCCACATTTGGCTGAAGTTTGTCTAACAAAAGTGCACAAATGCATCTGTGTTTGTCACGATGTGCGTTTGGTTTGGTAAATGTGCAGAGGCTGGTAAATATCACTGCAAAACCAGAAAAGAATGCAACTCCAGTTTGGAACTTTAAAAAACAGGTTTAAAAATCTTCCTTCACTTTTTTCACAGTTTTGTGTAAAGTGCCAGAAGGAAGTTCTCTTAAAGAAGAGGTTCTCAAACTGTGGGTGAGGGTCCAAAAAAGGGGCACAGAGTGTTTCAGTGCAGTTTGTTTGGCTTTGTATTAGGTAGATCATTTTGACTTGGTCATTTTGTAAGTAGCTCGCATGTTGAAAAAGTGTGAACACCCCTGCTCTGGGTGATGCATGTTTGGGGGTGATGGCGTTTGTTGGCATGTATTAATCGATGTATCTCTGTGTGACAAATTACGCTGCTGCTGCTAGATTCTGCTCTCGAATTCTCAAAGTCCAAGTCCCTTAAATTTTCTCGTGAAGTGATTCCATAATTTCTTTTATTTGTAGTGGGTGTGTAATTGCAATCACGGATAGTGCACTTTGAAACATCTAAAGTCCTAACAGTGAAGCCACGCACCTAGCACTATGCATCTAAAAAATACTATAGCACCTTTTTTATGTATAAATAGATTTGCACTAGCACTTTGGTTCCTGAAACCTGGGATGCAACTATTTGTTTTGGTTTGATTCATTTTTCTTTGTTGCACTATTAATAGTTTTTTTGTGATTTGGTTTTAGTTCCCAAATTGTGTTGTTTGTGTATCTTTTTTAAAAGAAAATGTGTAAAATGAGCTCTTTTAATATTAACTAAAATAAAGAACCCTATATTTTTCCACTTCAATGCCTTTGTCCTGTGTTTCAGCCAGATTCACCTGTGTTGTAAATAAATAAATAAATAAAATTGGGGAACCCCTTTTGAAGCTCCCTCTCTGCTACAATAGTTTTATGAAAAATCCTGTATGTTAAAGGTGAATTGTATAACTTTTCTGCTGGAGGGTCCATGAAATACTTGTCTCCATAGAGATGTTATTGCTTTGTCTGGAAAGTTTCACAGTAAACCAAGTTACAGGTTAGATCTGTGGAGAGGCGACCCTGCTCACAGTCAGAATGCCTGTTTTTCTACATGTTTCTGAGCTATAAAACACCTCTAATTAAAGAAATGTAAAGTAGAACTGTTTAATGTCATACTGTGGAACAGAAATAACCGGAAATAGGTGTTTCTATGGATATATCACCTAAAAGTTAGTGCACCTTTCAAATATGAATGTGCTTATAGTACGTCTAGGTGTCCCTGGACCACTATTTGGGAAACAAAACTTAGACTTTTAGATCTGAAATAGAAGATAGAGTCTGATTAACAGGATGCATGTTTTAATAGAAACGGCCCCCGGTGTAAGAACTGTGCTGAGTGATTTATCCTAAAGTCTTAATCTGCTCTCCATCGCCGCAGTAAAGAGGAGGATTTCATTCTGAGATCACATCCACAATTTATCAAGTCGGAAAAGTGAGAGGAATGGACAATTTAAAGAGCTCCACAATTCTCTTTGTGCAAGTCAATACGAAATGGAATACAAGAGGATTGTCTTTAACAGCCCACGGGTGTACAGGCTTCAAGTGATGCTTTCATAAACCTGGGTTAAACCTGGTTTAGACACGGTTTAGACCTGATTTTGGCCTGGTTGAGATCTGGTTTAGACCTAGTTTAGACCTGGTTTAGACCTGTTATAGACCTGATTTTGGCCTGGTTTAGACCTGGTTTAGACCTGATTTTGGCCTGGTTTATACCTGGTTTAGACCTGTTATAGACCTGGTTTAGGCTTGGTTTAGACCTAGTTTAGACCTGTTATAGACCTGGTTTAGGCTTGGTTTAGACCTAGTTTAGACCTGTTATAGACCAGATTTTGGCCTGGTTTAGGCTTGGTTTAGACCGGGTTTAGGCCTGGTATAGACCTGATTTTGGCATGGTTTAGACCTTGTTTAGACCTAGTTTAGTCCTAGTTTAGACTTGGTTTAGACTTAGTTTAGTCCTGGTTTAGACCTGGTTTGGACTTGTTACAGACCTGATTTTTGCCTGGTTTAGACCTGGTTTAGACCTGATTTTGGCCTGGTTTATACCTGTTATAGACCTGGTTTAGGCTTGGTTTAGACCGGGTTTAGGCCTGCTATAGGCCTGATTTTGTCCTAGTTTAGACTTGGTTTAGACTTAGTTTAGTCCTGGTTTAGACCTGGTTTGGACCTGTTATAGACCTGATTTTTGCCTGGTTTAGACCTTGTTTAGACCTGATTTTGGCCTGGTTTAGACCTGATTTTGGCCTGGTTTAGACCTGGTTTAGACCTGGTTTAGACCTAGTTTAGACCTAGTTTAGACCTAGTTTATACTTGGTTTAGACCTGTTATAGACCTGGTTTAGGCTTGGTTTAGACCTGTTATAGACCTGTTATAGACCTGGTTTAGGCTTGGTTTAGACCTGGTTTAGTCCTAGTTTAGACTTGGTTTAGACTTAGTTAATCCTGGATTAGACCTGGTTTAGACTTTGTTTTGTGGTCCTGGTTTGGAAATAGTTTAATGCACTTGTCCTTGTTTGGTAGTCCTGATTTAGTCTTAGTTTAATCCTGATTTAGTTCTGTGCTAGTCCTGGTTTAGTCCTAGTTTAGACCTGGTTTAGTCCTTTTTCTGTAAAATAGGTGAAGTATCTTACAAGAGAACACAATGAAGCTGGGATTGAACGACGGCAAACATTCTAACACTTCCCATATACTTCCCATATACTGTACTTTCCAAACATTTCTGAGGTATAAGCAGCTTTTTATTGAAATGTCCTTAAACATCAGGTACAATGACCCCATATTGGCGTGACGTGATTCGATTGCGGGGGCAGTGAAGGGGCTCGACTCCTGTTTAAATCACCAGCTCCGCCTCATGAATCTGAGAAGCAACCCCCAAAACCCTGAGTGAATGTAGATCTCTGTCAGAAATCTCCAAACACCTTCAACTAGAGGTGGTTTGGACTGAATACCATATTATGTTTGTGAAAGAACTGATGTTCATTGGCGATTATTTCTATGACTATGTCATTGCTCTGCCTGGAATATTCCACAGTGTGACATTACCCTATTTTTCAGGCTATAAGTTGCTTTTTTTCATGGTTTGGGTGTTTCCTGTGACTTATACTCCGGTGCGACTTATATATTAAAATGTTCACACTGGCAGCCACAGGAGGGCGCTGTAGTCTTGTGTGTCAGTATCTGCTGCTCCTGTTCCTCCTGTACCACTGTCACTTCACTCTACTGCTCATGTCTCCTGCAGAAAGAGCCACACATGATACCAAAAAGAAAATCATATTTTGCAGATTACAAGCTGCAAGTTGTGAAGTCTGCAGCGATAAACAGTAATCGAGCACCAGAAAGAAAGTTTGGAGTGAGCAAGAAACTAGTGACACTGGGAGGATGCACCATGCAACTTTCCTGGAAGTCACTGGATGGATGGACAAACCCTGGACGTCAGTGACACCGAAACCATCCTGTCGGGATTCAGAAAGGCCAGAATAATTCTAACTGGAACTGATGCTGAGTCTGACGACAGCTACACAGAAGAGGAAGCGGCGCTCTGTTTACCTCCGGAGGTCACGGAGTTTATCAGAAGTGACACCGAGGATGAAGAATTCAATGGATTTATTGATTTGGAGTGAGGTGGAGAGTTTGATAAACTTGTTCTGTTGTGTTGTTTATGTTATAATTATCTGAAGAACTGTTCATATGTGACATTAACAGTCTGTTGTTCTCTGTTCTGTTCTTATTACTAGAAAATGCCTTTCAAGATGAAATATCGGCTCCCGGTCTCTGATTTTATAAAATAAATTTCCCCCAAAAAGTGTAACTTATAGTTTGTTTTTTTTCTTCTTCATTGCACATTTTTTAACTGGTGGAACTTATACTCCAGAGCAATTTATAGTCCAAAAATATGATAAATCTACCTTACATCTGTTATATCACAGGTGGTTTAATAGCTCAAAAATACCTTGGAAAAAAGGGCATTCTGACTATGAGCGGAGTCGCCTGTCCACAGATCTGACCTGTAACTTGGTCTGGTTTGGTCTCCATGAAGATAGAAAAGTTTAATATTATACTGTGAAACATTCCAAACAAAGCAACAACATCTCCATGAAGAAAAGCATCGAACGACCCCTCCACCAGAAAAAATTACACAGTGCACCTTTAACAATATGAAGTTCAGCAGTCCTCTGTCTATAGTAAATGATACTGGCCTTTAGAATGTTGTGATCTGAAACTGAGCTGTAGACACTTTACTAGCTGTTGGCAGAAGTTTTGGTGACTCAGCCCCAGACGCCCCCTGCCCCAGACTCAGAGCACCAGGGGATAAAGCAGTACAATGAGAAAGTCTCTAGAAGATGAATGGATCACTTTAGTGGTGACTTGTTGCACCCACTAAATACGCCACTAAACCAAGCTCCACAAACAGTGATAGGAAAAATTTTACTTTTTCAGATAGTTTGACTGCATAGATTAAAAATGGTAATAGCAAAGTTATCTCCTCGTACAAAAATGTCTAACTTTTGTGCACTTTTCTTGCTTAATTTGCTGATCATTTTTCTGAGAAGTTAAAGGTTCAATCATTGTCTAACTTTTCTGATGGAGGATCTGTCAAATGTTTGTCTTCATGGAGATGTTATTGCTTTGTCTGGAATGTTTCACAGTATGGTATTAAACCTTTCTATCTTCATGGAGACCAAACCAGACCAAGTTACAGGTCAGATCTGTGGAGAGACGACCCCACTCACAGTCAGAATGTCTGTTTTTGTAGGTATTTTTGAGCTATTAAACCACCTGTAATTGAATAAATGTAAGGTGTTTAATGTCATACTGTGGGACATTCCAGACAGAGCAATGACATATTCATAGAAACAGGCAGGTGACGGCCCCCCAACCAAAAAGTTACAACTTGACATATGATTAAGTTATGGAATGAACCAGATAAAACCAAGTCAAAGGCAAAAACTTGAATAAAATTAATTGTGTAATTGAAATGACACTAAAAAGTACAAATGTTTGAGAACCATTGAGACACTATAATGAACTATGCAGCTCATTTTAAAGAGGGAGCATTATGCAAAATCAGCTTTATGGAGCTTTCTGCAGTGTTATAACCAGAGGTGGAATGTAATGACATAAATGTAGTAAAGTAAGTTTTTAAAAAATGTAGGTATAACTGTACTTAAGTACATTATAAAGTGCATATTTTGTACTTTAACATTTTCTCTGGGTTTATATGAGTCCAATCTGTTCTAGTATTAATTTAACATTTTTGGAAATGTTAATTAAGTAACACTGGACAACAGTTCCTGTTTAACCCCGAAATCAAGAGTTACATTAAAGTTTTGAGAGTAAACAGATAACACTTTGTAGGCTTATCCTGATTTAGCTACACAACACACAGAGTTTTATTTTTACACTTTATTTTAGTTAATCTAACATTTTGGGGAGTAATAAATACACACTGTGAAGTGTAAATTAATCTACACTGTAAAAAAACATATTCAGTGCCTGTAAAGTTTATATTTTCTTTAAAACATTGTAAAAGATCAAATTAAGAACAGAACTGGTTCAAACTGGTCTGCTCTCCTGGAGTTTGAAGTGGTGGGTGGGAGGAGCCAAATTAACACTAGGGGAAGTTGAATTAACTTCAACCATATCAACTCCACTACAAACCCCAACTCAGTCCCCCATTTAACTTTCAAATAGTTAAAATAACTCTTTTTGTGTTAAAAACAACAGAAATTCTAACCCTCCAGTTTTGTTTACATTTGCGAGCAGGTATCTGTATGTTCTACTCTACCTTCTATTACTTTTGGACTAAGCTGAAAAGTAGATTTTTTCATGTGATACTTTTACTTTTACTTGAGTATTTTTCTACTTCAGTATCTGTACTTTTACTTCAGTGACAAAATCGATTATTTTTTCCTCCACTGGGTATATCGTTGTTCCTGCATTAAAAAAGTGCTTGAAAAGATTTTAGTTGTCATCGATGTTTGAGTAATTTACTGATCTCACATGGGCCATATTCAGACATTTCTTACAGTTAGATGTACGATACTGTCCAAAGCTCCGCCCACAAGCCTCAGTCACCCACACTCCCCGCACGACAATTCTCCATAAACATCCAAAAGCAAGATACAAAGCAATACACTACAACTTCACAAACCTGATGTGATGCGCAGTGTTTCATCATTGTGAAAGCGCTCTGAAGGGGAGGAGTCATACAAAACCGAAACTGAAACTCATGAAACATCTTAATACACGGTCACAAAGCACGCATTAACTTAGCAAACACTGCCAAATATGTTTTAAATCGTCAGTAAAGTTAAGAAAACACACAAAATACAACTGTGTATATTACAATTAAACACACATATTTCCCACAGCCTGTTTGGTTTTGGCTAAGTCTGTTGTATTTTTGTTAATGTATTATAATTCCTGGTTGTGTTTTCTCAGTTGAATCTGTCACGTATTTGTTCCCTCACAGCTCTCAGCTCAAACATCACAGTTACCACGGCGCCTCTGCTTCTGACACAAACATGGATTTAACACCCACAGTGTCAAACTCCCAGAGACATTACACTGTTTGACTGCTGATGTCAAAGTGCAGTCTCAAGAGGCAGACATAACAAATAAAATAAATATGAGGGGTTGTAATGAATGACTTGAATTCACCAAAGATCAGCCCACTTCCTCTGTCTCTCAGCCAATCAGCGTTAGACTTACGGTGCGTTCAGACCGGGGTGTCAAAAAAAAAAAAAAAAAACACTGGACGCCTCTAATTGGACGTCTTTGGACATACGGGAAAAAAATACTTGATGTCCTGGAAACAAGTGCCATTTTCCCAGAACGATGGCAGACGAGGCTGAGAGACTGGATTTAGTTTATTTATTACATAAACCCATCAGCGGAGGAGATCAGCTCAGCGGCTGCAGCGTGAATATATTTATTTTCCATTAATGACACTGGTTAAGTCCTGATCCAGTCCTGGTTCAGTCCTGGTTCAGTCCTGGTTTAGTCCTGGTTTAGTTCTGATGTAGTCCTGATCCAGTCCTGGTCCAGTCCTGGTTTAATCCTGGTTCAGTCCTGGTTTAATCCTGGTTTTGTTCTGATGTAGTCCTGGTCCAGTCATGGTCCAGTCCTGGTTTAGTCTTGGTTCAGTCCTGGTCCAGTCCTGGTTTAGTCCTGGTTCAGTCCTGGTTTAGTCCTGGTTCAGTCCTGGTCCAGTCCTGGTTTAGTCTTGGTTCAGTCCTGGTTTAGTCCTGGTTCAGTCCTGGTCCAGTCCTGGTTTAGTCTTGGTTCAGTCCTGGTTCAGTCCTGGTTTAGTCCTGGTTTAGTCCTGGTCCAGTCCTGGTTTAGTCTTGGTTCAGTCCTGGTTCAGTCCTGGTTTAGTCCTGGTTTAGTCCTGGTCCAGTCCTGGTTTAGTCCTGGTTCAGTCATGGTCCAGTCCTGGTTCAGTCCTGGTTCAGTCCTGGTTCAGTCCTGGTCCAGTCCTGGTCCAGTCCTGGTTTAGTCCTAGTTTAGTCCTGGGTTAGTCCTGGTGTAGTCCTGGTCCAGTCCTGGTTTAGTCTTGGTGACCAGCTCAGCGGTTGTTGTGTATATACAGTATATTTATTCTCCACTAATGACATGGTGTAGATTTCTTTTTCTGCTGCTTGTAGCTCCCCACCCCCGTTAACGTCGCTATGTCACTGGATAGTCATGGCTGATTGGTTGAAGCGGCGCGTCCGATGCCAAAAGTTCAGCATTTTCAACTTCTGACGCCGAGGCCCTGGTCGCGTCTTTAGAGTCTGCCATTAGGCCAGTTAATAAACAGCAATAATGTGTCCTACCACAATTATGCAGATGACACTCAGATCTACGTCTCTCTGGCAGCAGGAGACTATGGACCAGTGGACTCACTTTGTCACTGCATCCAACAGATCAGTGTGTGGATGCAAAACAACTTTCTCCAGCTAAACTCTGACAAGACTGAAGTCATAGTGTTTGGTCCACAAAAACAAAGGGACAGTGTCAGCATCACCTCCAGTCTCTCGCTCTAAAACCTTCAAATCAGGCAAGAAATCTAACAGGTAATAATGGACTCAGACTTGAACTTTAACAGCCACATCAAATCAATAACATCTGCAGCCTTTTACCATCTAAGAAACAGAGCAAAAATCAAAGGTTTACTGTCTAAAGCAGACTTGGAGAAACTTATCCATGCGTTTGTCTCCAGTAGGTTAGATACTGTAATGTTCTGCTCACTGGTCTCTCCAAACGAGCTGTGAGACGCTGCAGAACATCCAGAACATCCAGAACGCTGCAGCTCAGGTCCTGACTCGAACTAGGAAGTACGAGCACATAAGTCCTGTGCTCAGGTCTCTGCACTGGCTTCCTGTGCCTCAGAGAATAGACTTTAAAGCAGCTCTGCTTGTACAAGTCTCTCCATGGCCGAGCACCAAAGTCCATCTGTGACATGTTAGTGTCATATGAACCATCTCGCACTCTGAGGAGCTCAGGGACCGGCCTCCTGCTGGTGCCCAGAGTCACGACTAAACAAGGGGAGTCAGCGTTTCAGGTTCATGCAGCTAAAACCTGGAACAGTCTTCCTGAACATGTGAGACAGACTCTTCTGTGACGCTGTTTAAATCCAGACTCTAAACATTTCTGTTTAACTGTGCAAATAACTGAAAGATTTTCATTCCGCACTCTTCTCTCCAATTTATGTCTCTTTTTTTTTATTTTAATCTTCATGATTATTTATGTTTTGATTTGTTTTTATTATGATTTTAATGTATTTCTTATTCTGTAAAGCACTTTGAATTACTTTGTGTCCGAATTGTGCTGTACAAATAAACTTGCCTTGCCTTTAGAGTGCCGACACCTGAATGTTTAAGACGTACCGTGTCAACACCAGATTTGTACCACGCTGACGCCTGAAGACGTGTTGCAAAAATGCAGAACGCCCTAGACAAGCGTCCACGCAGACTTTGCATATAAAATGGACGCCTTGATGCCCTGGCCTGAACGCACCATTAGACAAAGTTTATTGATCTGTTACATAAGGGTGAGTAGTTGTACAGTTGTAGGGAGTATTATCTGTTACATAAAGGTCAATCTGGAGTCTGTTGGAGAATGAGCTCCTCTGAATAAATGTAAAGTAGAGCTGTTTAATGTCACACTGTGGAACATTCCAGGCAGAGCAATGACGTATCCATAGAAACAATCAGGTGATGAACCCCCTACCAAAAAAAGTGACACAGTGCATCTTTAATAAGCCTAAATAATGCATAATATTACACCATTAACACAAAGCACCGCTGAGCTGAATGGCAACAGCCCACTGCCGCCAAACACAAGTATCATTCTCATATTGTGTCTCTGGCTCTGTTCTGCTCCTTTGGGTGCAGAGGGTGACTGGGTGAGACTAAATCGCATCTGTCACACTTACCAAACCCTGCCAGCTCTAAGCGCACAGTTATACAGCGCTAGAGGACCACACCATGGTCCCGAGAGGATTTTGTTTTTGTTGAAGTATAGAATTTGGCTTCCTGGTTGGACACGGGCGGCAGGTGTGACATACGCACAGAGGTCATTTTCGCTTCTGTTACCTAGCAACCGTAATGTTAACAAGGGCCAGACTCGTTTAAATTGCATGATAGTTTTGATTAGACTAATAAAAATGAATGACAACATCTTTCAACTGTCAGAAAAATGTGTTCCTGAGAGTAAATTGTATTTGCTTTTTCAAATTTTCTGTGTTGTCTGGGGATTTTATCTGAGCTTTAAAGGTACATTGTGTAACTTTTTGGTTAGGGGTCTGTCACCTGCTTGTTTCTATGGATACGTCATTGCTCTGACTGGAATGTTCCACACTGTGACATTAAAAAGCTTTACCGTACATTTATTCAGAGGAGCTCATTCTCCAGCAGACTCCAGAAAATACTCCCTACAACTGTACAACAACTCACCCTTATGTAACAGATAATACTCCCTACAACTATACAACTACTCACCCTGATGTAACAGATAATACTCCCTACAACTATACAACAACTCACCCTTATGGAACTGATAATACTCCCTACAACCGTAAAACAACTCACCCTTATGTAACAGATAATACTCCCTACAACTGTAAAAACAACTCACCCTTATGGAACTGATAATACTCCCTACAACTGTACAACACCTCACCCTGATGTAACAGATAATACTCCCTACAGCTGTACAACTACTCACCCTAATGTAACAGATAATACTCCCTACAACTGTACAACAACTTATCCTTATGGAACTGATAATACTCCCTACAACTGTACATCTCACCGTAATATAACAGATAATACTCCCTACAACTGTACAACTACTCACCCTTATGTAACAGATAATACTCCCTACAACTGTACAACTACTCACCCTTATGTAACAGATAATACTCCCTACAACTATACAACAACTCACCCTTATGTAACAGATAATACTCCCTACAACTGTACAACAACTCACCCTTATGTAACAGATAATACTCCCTACAACTGTACAACAACTCACCCTGATGTAACAGATAATACTCCCTACAACTGTACAACGACTCACCCTTATGTAACAGATAATACTCCCTACAATTGTACAACAACTCACTCTTATGTAACAGATAATACTCCCTACAACCGTAAAACAACTCACCCTTATGTAACAGATAATACTCCCTACAACTGTACATCTCACCGTAATATAACAGATAATACTCCCTACAACTGCACAACTGTTCACCCTTATGTAACAGATAAAACGCACCAGACTTTAAATGAAACACAACAGTGTGATGGGTGAGTGGTTTTGTTTGTTTGTTCGTTCACGGTGACTCTGGGCTTTGTTCAGTTGTGGCGTGTAGGGAGGGTGCTGTCTGGGACCAACGGATTGTCGGCGTGTTCGCAGTGACTCAGTTGTGGCTAGAAGCGGCACATTGCACTCGCTTTTTCGGTTCGTTCCTCCGTTCCGTTCCCCGTCGGCGTGGGGTGATGAGTGTGGCTGTGGGTGTGTTTCGCTGTGCGGTCGCTGTCTGCTCCGTGTGTGTTTACGTGCTCTGCTGGTTGTGCGGCTTTGTAGTTTACTGAAGTCGTGCTGGGACACCCGAGTGGATTCATGTATCGGGCGCTCTGGATTGTGGGGCTCGCAGTCGTTTTCTGATGCCGTTGGAGGCTTTTGAGCACGTCCTATGGTGCGGAAAATGCGATAAACTGATCTGTAGCTCTCAGTTTTTTGGTTAGTCACTTTCACCTTTTTATTGTTGTTAATTCAAACTCCTAAATAGAACCATAGACACTTGAACTGATCACACGCTCCTGAAAACGTGCTGTTTAAATCCAGTTTTGATTTTTTCTTGAGTTTTCAGACAGTCTTAAAACTTTCTGGCTGTATTTGTGTTCGTATTTGTATGGAAACTCCTGAAAATACATACATACAGCTGAACACCCCCATCGCGATTTCACCGCATAGTACCAATACTTTACAAAAATGTAAGTCTGGTCACTGTTGAATTTCCCCGAGATGGCCGTGATTGACAGGTGGATTGGCCAATCAGGGACATGCATAAAAATTTCACACAGGACTGAAAAACACTGTGAATTTCAGCAGAATCAATGAGCGATCTGATGTGAGTTTCATCAGATCGATTCCACGATTTGGTTCTGGATCTTTGTTTCTCTCTGTATAAAAAAATACATAGAGTTATTATTCTGGATTTGGCAAATAAGTAGCTACTTCCTGTATTTTTACACTTTTATTCTCAGCTTTTTTCCACAATCTTTGCAAAAAATATTGTATAAATATTTGCCACCAAACCAAGTAATAATTAGAAAAGCGTGCAAACCTGTCAAATGCTCTTTAACTGTGTATCTCATTTAGTGTCTCCTCTGGGTGTGCAGCTATAAAACACCAGAGGATGAAACCAGGCTCCCAGATTCACAGTCAGAGTGTTGTTTAGTATTTGGAGAGGCAGGTTTATTTAAGGTTAATTACTGACAGGGGGACAGGGGGACAGGAGACGGGAACAAAACAGCTCAGTAATAAGATGAGCTGATTGTCGTTGTTGTTGTTTGGGAGAATCTTGAGGGAGGGGGGGTAAAAGTAATCTGAATTCAAAACAATATGATATTAAACATGTTCTGCGTCACTTTTCTGCTGTTTGTCTTCATGGAGAAGTTATGAAATATTCCACAGTGTAGCATTAAACATCATATCTGTCTAGCAGTTATTTCATTATCGTTGTTTTTATTGCTCAGAATTAGCTTGGGAAAATGCATTCTTGCCTCTCCACAGATCTGACCCACAACTAAACCTGACTGTTTCCATGGCCACTAGATAAGTCTAATGCCATACTGTGGAGAGTTCAAGGCAAATCAATAACCCTGTGTTTGGTTATCATTCCAAATCGGTTTTCCAAGGAAGTTGCCTAGCGAAATGCGTGACACGCTCCTTTTCCTGGGACGGCACGAGTCGGACCTCTGTGGCGGAAAATGTAGAAGGAGCAAGGATTTCGAGTCAGAATCCAAAATGGCTGTGCCCACTGTGACGTGTAAATATGAAGTGTTTTCATTGTATTTGGACACTTTGGAGGTTTAAATGACAATTTCAGTCACTCGTATTACTGCAGTAACTTACCGCGTCCGTATCACTGCTTGTGGGTTTGGGAGTCGGTGTAGTGGTGAGGCCAATATTGAACAAATACTTGATTTAACGGGCTTTAACGTCCCTAAGGTTGTAATGGGAATAGTCATAATCATGATCCACATCCACATAGTTCAACACACAAAGCTTTTTTTTTTTTTAACACACGAACCATAATAATATGCTTCAAGCTCGGACATGATGTGAAATCCGAGATCCAAGTGGGAGTCAGAAGATAATCAAACGCAGGGTAACATCTCCCTGGAGACGAGCAGGTGGTGGAACCTGCACTAGAAAAAAGACATAGTGCATCTTTAAATAAGCAGAACGGATATGCCACTGCTGTACAGAACTATGCTTTTCTAGTCGAGGGTCTTGTCTCCATGGTGATGTTATTGCTTTGCTGAGAATGTTTCACAGTATGGCATTAAACTTGTCTAGACAAGCAGGTGCAGAGGCAAGCCCACTTACAGTAAAAATGCATGTTTTTCTAAGTATTTTTTAGTTTTATAAAAACTGACCCGACGGCTACAGCTATAGACATTATTTATTTAAAATGTTGTTATTATTTTATATTCTGCTTGTTCTGGATTCAATATTTAAGCAAAACTATTATTAAACATTTATTTTAATAAGAAAAAGTTAAATATTTCTTATCTTGATGGAAGAGAACACATGCAGGTCTTGCTGAAATTTTTGAATAAATATTTAGTTTGTCCCACGAGTTAGTCCCAGTTTTTAATTTTGTCCCTCTGTGAGTTTGAGTTTGACACCCCTGAACTAAAACAAATGAAAGAACAACCTATATAAGTGGAAATACGGACTATTTTGGTTTTGAACAATCCTGCAGAGAGAAGCTGTTTGTGCATTTGTGGACAGAGAAGATGTCTTTTCTCTCAGGTTTATATAACTAAAGTTAGATTTTTCGTCCTGTTCCGCTATTGTGACGCTTCAACCAATCAAAGTATTTGAACGCTCAACAATAACGCAGGACAGTTTTTACGGAGACAAGCAGGAAAAAAATAACTTGATTAAATTGCATCCGTATCTACGCAACAGCGAACTTAAAGCTGAAAAGTTGAGTAAAGACAATACAAGAATAACAACATTTAAGAAGAAAAAACGATTCCTGTGACAAATGGCCTCTGCGCCAACTTCCAAATAAAACAGTTCTCCGAAAACCTTGAACTAAAACGGTATTGCGACGCACTCCCACTTCCAATGAGCAACGATAACTCCTGCATAACCTGTGTATTTCCAGACACAGACTCCACTAATGCATGTTTTATTTAAAAAACTAGCATACGAACGCACTTCCAGCTACTCATTTTCCATTATTGACCAA